>NC_083505.1:13600000-13842500 GCF_032362555.1 Amyelois transitella
TTTTTAATCCCGTATCGTGCGGGACTGTGAAGTTTATATTTGATTTAAATTCATATGGCTTCTCCCGTCTTGTTCCGTCTCCTCTCGTTCTCCCAACCTGTTGTGTCCCGTCCTGCCCCGTCCAGTCCTATCCTGTCCCATCCCATCCTATTTAGTGCCATCCTGCTTTCCGCAACTGATACGTATTTTTTACTAACCAATATTTAAGACTTCTCGCACTTCGACACCCATCAAAAAACGAAGTTTTATACAAACTTCCAACCCTTATTTTTCGTCCTTGAGATGCAGTTTTCAAAATCCAATGTTTTGATGATTTATTTCTTACTAACCAAAATTTAATTCTAAAATTTCATGTGCCTAACGTTAAAACTGACGAAATTTCATACAAATTTACAACCCTTATTTCACCGGGATAGGAATGCAATTTTTAAAATCTTATTACTGTATTCGAATTTTTTACTAAACAAATCTAACATTTCATGTGTCCAACATTAAAAATGACAAAGTTTCATACAAACTTACCACCTCTATTTCACCCCCTTAGAAATGCAATTTACAAAATCTAATTAATGAATTATTATTTTAATCTAACCGTAAATTTAAATCACAATTTTCTGGTGTCCAATACTAAAAATGACGAAGTTTCATACAAACTTGCAACCCCTATTTCACCCCCTTAGGAATAGAATTTCCAAAAATCCTTTCTTAGTGCATCCCTCCTAATTAAAATCTACCTTTCTGATAAATTTCATCTTTATTGGCTCAGTAGATTTCGAGATTTCGTGATTCCTAATTTCGCTTTTATAGATCTGATGATGGTATTCCAGGGAAATCAAGGGCAAACCTCAAATTTACAGGCAATTACGTTTTTGACAATTTCATAGATCTGTTTAAGTATTTGCGTCTGATAGTCATCATCCCATGTGAATGAGCTGATGATGGAAGGTACAACTCCTCAACGGTTAGGAGTTGAAAGAAAATTCTTACGAAGTTATACGTACATGTGAGGCTATTAGGTTGACCTGATAATAAAAAGTAAATCTCATTAACGTTAAGAATTTAGGTGAAAATGGATGCGGACAAATTTCGTCTCTTCACTTGTTTCCTTTTAGCTGTTTGTATGGGTAGTGTTTACACAAAATAGGGATTTAAAGGCGTGATGTTATTAATGTTATGCATGTATGTACATAATTATGTATGTTATTATGTATGTTAAAGAGACGACTGAAAGTTGTCATACAAAGTCTTTTTTTAAGGATGGGAAATCATCAAATGACCTCTCCCGCTCTGGGTGGAACGGAAGGGAGTGTAAGACTTTTACTGACTAAAACCCACCTCGTTCCTTCAGTTGCCCTTTGCGTTCCGGGGCCACGGTATCTCGTTAGAACTTTCCCGCAGCCCCGGCTCAGTTTATCCCGTTTCCCCCCTTGGGGGTTGACATTTCAAAAATCCCTTCTTAGTGCTCACTTATGTTACTAAAGGAACCTCTGTTCAAAATCTCAGACTCCTATACCGAGCGGTTTCGGCTGTGCGTTAATAAATCAGTCACCCAATCGCACCCTCTAAATCACGATTGGAGGGTAGTTTGAAAAAACTTATAATGTCAAACATATTTACTTGCCTATGTACGTGTTCATGCCAAGTTTCAAGTTTATAAACCCAAGGAATAAGATTTTTCATAGAAACGTTTTTACCCCTTTTCCCCCCCTTGGGGGTTGAATTTCCAAAAATCCTTTCTTAGTGCTCCCCTACATATCCCAAGGAACCTACATTCCAAATTTCAGCTGTCTACGACCAGTAGTTTCGACTGTGCGTTGTCTGTCAGTCAGTCACTCAGTAACGGAAGAGTTTTATATATATAGATAAACTTACTGACATTAATGAACCTTAAACATATTCATTCGAACGAACATCTATATATATAAAACTCTTCCGTTACTGAGTGACTGACTGACAGACAACGCACAGTCGAAACTACTGGTCGTAGACAGCTGAAATTTGGAATGTAGGTTCCTTGGGATATGTAGGGGAGCACTAAGAAAGGATTTTTGGAAATTCAACCCCCAAGGGGGGGAAAAGGGGTAAAAACGTTTCTATGAAAAATCTTATTCCTTGGGTTTATAAACTTGAAACTTGGCATGAACACGTACATAGGCAAGTAAATATGTTTGACATTATAAGTTTTTTCAAACTACCCTCCAATCGTGATTTAGAGGGTGCGATTGGGTGACTGATTTATTAACGCACAGCCGAAACCGCTCGGTATAGGAGTCTGAGATTTTGAACAGAGGTTCCTTTAGTAACATAAGTGAGCACTAAGAAGGGATTTTTGAAATGTCAACCCCCAAGGGGGGGAAACGGGATAAACTGAGCCGGGGCTGCGGGAAAGTTCTAACGAGATACCGTGGCCCCGGAACGCAAAGGGCAACTGAAGGAACGAGGTGGGTTTTAGTCAGTAAAAGTCTGACACTCCCTTCCGTTCCACCCAGAGCGGGAGAGGTCATTTGATGATTTCCCATCCTTAAAAAAAAAGACTTTGTATGACAACTTTCAGTCGTCTCTTTAACATACATAATAACATACATAATAACATACATAATTATGTACATACATGCATAACATTAATAACATCACGCCTTTAAATCCCTATTTTGTGTTAACACTACCCATACAAACAGCTAAAAGGAAACAAGTGAAGAGACGAAATTTGTCCGCATCCATTTTCACCTAAATTCTTAACGTTAATGAGATTTACTTTTTATTATCAGGTCAACCTAATAGCCTCACATGTACGTATAACTTCGTAAGAATTTTCTTTCAACTCCTAACCGTTGAGGAGTTGTACCTTCCATCATCAGCTCATTCACATGGGATGATGACTATCAGACGCAAATACTTAAACAGATCTATGAAATTGTCAAAAACGTAATTGCCTGTAAATTTGAGGTTTGCCCTTGATTTCCCTGGAATACCATCATCAGATCTATAAAAGCGAAATTAGGAATCACGAAATCTCGAAATCTACTGAGCCAATAAAGATGAAATTTATCAGAAAGGTAGATTTTAATTAGGAGGGATGCACTAAGAAAGGATTTTTGGAAATTCTATTCCTAAGGGGGTGAAATAGGGGTTGCAAGTTTGTATGAAACTTCGTCATTTTTAGTATTGGACACCAGAAAATTGTGATTTAAATTTACGGTTAGATTAAAATAATAATTCATTAATTAGATTTTGTAAATTGCATTTCTAAGGGGGTGAAATAGAGGTGGTAAGTTTGTATGAAACTTTGTCATTTTTAATGTTGGACACATGAAATGTTAGATTTGTTTAGTAAAAAATTCGAATACAGTAATAAGATTTTAAAAATTGCATTCCTATCCCGGTGAAATAAGGGTTGTAAATTTGTATGAAATTTCGTCAGTTTTAACGTTAGGCACATGAAATTTTAGAATTAAATTTTGGTTAGTAAGAAATAAATCATCAAAACATTGGATTTTGAAAACTGCATCTCAAGGACGAAAAATAAGGGTTGGAAGTTTGTATAAAACTTCGTTTTTTGATGGGTGTCGAAGTGCGAGAAGTCTTAAATATTGGTTAGTAAAAAATACGTATCAGTTGCGGAAAGCAGGATGGCACTAAATAGGATGGGATGGGACAGGATAGGACTGGACGGGGCAGGACGGGACACAACAGGTTGGGAGAACGAGAGGAGACGGAACAAGACGGGAGAAGCCATATGAATTTAAATCAAATATAAACTTCACAGTCCCGCACGATACGGGATTAAAAAATGGGTGAAATTATATGGCGTATCCTTATAATCGAAAATACATTTGCGCGGGCGAAGCCGCGGGCAAAAGCTAGTTTATATATAAAACTATGTATCATATTTCCACTAAATCCTTTGTGAATATAGTCAAGGCGATAATAGTATTATGAATTTCAAAATAACCTAGCACAAATTCTGCAAATACATAAATGAACAGCAACAACCTGCCATTAGCAGCCAATTGAAAATGAAAACAAATCAAATGGCAATTTGCAAACATTCAAATTTGGAATTCAATTGGATAAAAAAAAATAGTTTTCGATTGGCCACTCGCACACAAAGAGCTATATCAATATTAATAACAGTAAAAGTAAATATTTGGCATTGTTATAGATTAACTATTGTGCAGAAACAAAGGCGCGCTGTGATTGGCCGGCTCGGACATGGTTACCAGAATTTGTCACGTACGGGCTGCGAATAAAATAAAAAGCCGCTCGCGACCTGATTGCGTGTTTAGAGTGTATCTATGTAAAATGATTTGACCCTTAAATTAATTAGTTCCACTTGCTAGCAAATTTATATAATTTAATCTAGGCATTGTAAAGTTAGGTACATACATATATCATGTACCTTACAAAATAAACGAAGCTGATAGTAAAAAAAGCCATGGTCCACGGTCAGAATGCTGAAATCGAGATGCAGTTAATGTCAGGTTGCTACGCTTTGGTCAAAAAGTCTACCCGGACCGAGAAATTATTCTATTTTGAATGAAGTATTTGAAGGTGGACCTTGAGACACTTAAATAAATGGAATTGTTATTCATAATTCCCTGATTTATAACCTGATTCTGGATGAAATTGTAAGAAACGCAACGTATTCCGTTGAATCTAAAATGGTTGATATTAATCCGATGAAATAATTTACGTCGGTGAAGTTACACAACGTTTTCTACCAAAATATCGTGAATACAGACGTCATGCATTTTATTACAGTTTTTATTGAGCGATTACATAAATTTACTTTAATGTGCCGTGTGGTTCCCGGCACCAATACAAAAAAGAATAGGACCACTCCATCTCTTTTCCATGGATGTCGTGAAAGGCGACTAAGGGATAGGCTTATAAACTTGGGATTCTTTTTGAGGCGGTGGGCTAGCAACCTGCCACTATTTGAATCTCAATTCTATCAATAAGCCAAATAGCAAATCGTGGCCATTCAGTCTTTTCAAGACTATTGGCTTTATCTACCCCGCAAGGGATATAGACGTGACCATGTGTATGTATGTATTTAGACTGAGCCAACAGTCTCAGTTCTGTTCAGCTGTAAGACTCCTTAATAAAAGAAATAAGACCTTTTTTTCTGTACAATAATTGTTTTGTACCAAGCCTCTAGAGACGAACGAATCATATTAAGGCGAAGTTTATTTGCAAAAGCAAATTTGTGATGTACGCTGAGGATATACAGTTTTGCGGTTATTAATGTTATCAATCCTAAACCCGGTGTAACATTCATACAACCGTCACAGTTCAAAGTTTACAAGTTATGTTTAACTTATAACCTGATAGTCTATAATTGAAGCGTTCTCATAGCGACTACTATAATTGTTTACCATACTATTAAGTTAAGCTTACAATTTAAAACTTAATCAAATTTATCTTATAAGCTTAAATAGAAAAGCGTTTCAACATCTGTTTGATTAGAGATAAGATAAATTCAAATTATTCATTACTATGGGAAATTTCAAACATTAGGTATACACATTTAATAATTGTCATATCTCTTGGTTTCACAAACAACTTGGTTTAAAACCAAGTTTACTGCCGCTTCCAAAGCATCGGTGCGGAAGAAGCGGTAACAAACTGCACTTTAGCATTTACTTCAATAACGTCATATTAAAGCAAGATAAGATAAGATTAAAATATTTAGAACTAGTAATGGTTTTTATGGTCTATAAATATATAATTTACTAGATTTCGCTCGCGGCGTTTAAAAAACCGTTGTTCACATTATGTGTGTTAAAAATTATAGTGTCGAGAGGTTACACGTAAACATTCAATCTTACTTTCACATCTACAACATTAATATGGATATACATTCATACATACATATCATCACGTCTATATCCCTTACGGGGTAGACAAAGCCAACAGTCTTGAAAAGACTGAAAGGTCACGTTCAACTATTTAGCTTAATGATAGAATTGAGATTCAAATAGTGACAGGTTGCTAGCCTGTCGCCTAAAAAAGAATACCAAGTTTGTAAGCATATCCCTTAGTCGCCTTTTACGACATCCATGGGAAAGAGATGGAGTGGTTCTATTCTTTTTTTTTATTGGTGCCGGGAACCACACGGCACCACATATATTAATATGGATATAATAAGTGTAGTAGGCATAAGTCTCGTACCTGGTTACCAAAGATCAGTTACGAACGTGGATTTAAGAAAAAAATACTATACCAAGCGAGTCCCAGACCATAAAGTATAAGCAGAAGAGGTAAGAGATAAGATAAGAGGCCGAGAAGAGAGGAAGAGGCAGCAGATAGAGCTGGAAAAAGTAGCTGTTAATAAAAGACGAGCTTCCATTAATGAATTAGCATACAATAGCAGCATTTAGAGAACAATTCACTACGATTGAACTGTATTTGTGTTTATCATTAGCTCGATCTAAATTTCCAACCGTAATCAAGAAAAGAGGTTCTAAATTCGAAAGATGATTCAAAAGATTGTACTCTGTAAGTTTATGTGGCCCATTAAGAGTTGAAAATGAAATGAAATTTACAAAGATGATGAGATTAGAAAACGGTCCAATTTTTATTGAAAAAAGGGTAGCAAATTATTTTCCCTAATTTTAATGCTGTCCTTATTAAAAGAAGCAATTTAATTACTATCTAAGATTGTTTCGTGGAATAAAAAATAATTTGTTTTATCCCTTTTTAATTTCATCTTTGATATTAGAGGTAAAAGTTTGTTTTGAATTGGTTTTGAAAAAAAAAACAACTTTCCTGTAAGAATTTCTTAATTATTTCATAAATGAATTTGATTTAAAATATAACCAGTTTTACAAGAATAAAATTTAATAAGGTCAAGATATTAATGGTAGACTTAACATCGTAGAAGTGCTACGCCGTAGCGATATTCGTAGCAGTGCTACACTATTCGTAGCATGTATAGCAATGCGACACACTTTTATTACTTTCTTGTAGGCTCTTGAGTGCTTTCGATTTTTTTTCATTATAAGTCGTGTGGTGCCAAGCATTTTATAACTTGGCAAATCCATCTATTTCTCGTTGACAAAAGAAACTATGGGAATATTTTTTTTTTAAACTAAAATTAGATCTAGGTGAGGTCTATGTAACCTGTAAAAACCCTCTTGTAACCATAGGGGGACCCCGAGCCCTAAGGAGGACTACGTAAATAAAAGAGATAAAAATAATCAAAATATATCTGATTAAGTTATTTCTTTAGATGTTGTACATTTCTGAGAAAAGCTTGAGGCATTACGAGCTAATAAAGAGATAAAATATCAAGAACAATACGTTTAATGTTGTAATTAAGGTACTTATAATTATTTCCCCGAATCGAAACGTTCCGTTTGAGATTTGACTTTATACAAAAAAGTAGGGTGCCATCAAAGACTTGAATTGGCTCACAATTCGTTATAAAAATTCATGGAAGCAGATGTGTAATCGCCGGTATAAGTGAATTTTTTAAGTCTATTCATTTGACAAAATTTGTATATTTTGAACAAAATTAATTAAAAGAATCCAAACAAATAAAGTAAAAGTAATTTTTTCACAGAATTCTTTTTTAACATAATACATACAATTGCATTTTTTTAAACAAATACCGGTGAAAATAGCTCACTGTCAGTGATAATTTTTTAAACATAACAATAATGTTTATTAACAGCAAAAAAGGTAATTCCAGTAAATTTTCTTCATTATTATTTTTTCAAAATCTACGCAACTATATTAAATGCTACTGACCTCCCCATTATAACCTTTTGAAAATAAGTTTATAATATACCTTTCCGCAGTTTAGTTATTTTGAAAAGCAAAACCTTGAAGATTCTTACGCAAGTTCATGTTTCTTCATTACATTTTTTCATTTTTGTTGTTGAGCGAACTCCGAGCAAGGTAAAGAGGGGGTGTCTGGAGGGCCGACTAATTAATACATACCTAATTAAGAGAGCCTCTCAAAGAGATCCGCAGGGCCTTCAAAGGAAATGTGACGTGATATTTGTAATTTCGGTACGAACATAACCGTGGCAGATATAATTCGGAAAAAAGTTACGTTTATGTCAACAAGTTTTTTCAAGGAAATATATTTGTCGAAAATATTTTCAGGTTGAATTAGAGGGTTGGCCTTTCTCTCGATCTAAAAATAAACTTGCCAATTGAATGTTGCGAGCTTTCTGGGCTTGTAAGGACCAAAAAACTAGATTTTTTTTTAATTTTATTGAGATTGAATACTACTAGGTACACGGAAAAATTAAACAACCCAGCCTTAGTATAGTAGAAGTATACTAAGTAGGCTTGCTATATTTGAATCTCAATTCTATCATTAAGCCAAACAGCTGAACGTCATCTATCAGTATTTTTAAGCCTGTTGGGTCTGTTTACCCCGCAAGGAATATAGACGTGATTATATTAGCAGAGTAGCCCATAATCTTTCATAGTAACCTGACCGAACTTCAAACAATGTTGAAATATTTGTCTTTGAATCAATTTATTTATTCAACCATGGATGAAATTTGATTCTGTAAGTCCAACATACCTAATTCCGTGATCACATCAAGTATCACACGTTAAGTTCGTATCAAATCTCCAAAAAACCTAGCTTAATTAACTTGATGGTTATGAAACTGTGCAGATTTTTATTGAAAGTGCGCTCTCTTATGAAGATTCCACTTCACAACTCTTTTGTGCCCGATTCTAATTAATTCTTCAGGAATCCGGCTTATACCGGTTCGGAGCGGATTGTGGCGGGAAGATGACGACATGTCTTTTCAATTAATTTGTTTAATTACGAATATTAGCAGCCGCCGCATTGTTTAATGTGCAAATTAATTTCATGAGGAAGTTTAATTTTAGCAATAAATCCCTTTATCTTCTCATTTCTGTATTGACTTTTGTTTGCGACATCATACACCAATAATGTTAAAATAATATTAGTTCCAATTTTAGTTAAAAAATATCATAGTGCTCTCGAACCTATACTTATAGGCATTCACGGAAATTATCACTCACGGAAAATTATGAAACAGGCTGGTTTGGGTACGTGGGCGAATCTGCGTATATATCCTAATACCATACTAATATAATAACATACTGTCAAACTCTTCTATCACTAATAGTAGCTTTTATTTTATTAAATTTTAATGTTCACTAGAAAGTGCCGTGTGGTTCTCGGTACCAATAAAAAAAGAATAGGACCACTACATCTCGTTCCCATGGATGTTGTAAAAAGGCGACCAAGGGATAAGCTTATAAACATGGGATTCTTCTTCTAGGCGATGGGCTAGCAACCTGTCACTATTTCTCAATTCTATTATTGAGCCAGGCAGCTGAATGTGGTCTATCGGTCTTTTCAAACTGTTGGTTCTATCTACCCCGCAAAGGACATAGACGTGATCATATGTATGTATGTATGTAGAAAATATGAAACGACTGATATTTACATTTTTCACACTTCGAATTAATCACAATTCACGATATTTGCACTTCATCCGGCCGGATTCACATTTTTATTTGAAGCAAGCACCAATTTATCAATTCCGCTGATATTTTAATGCTAATTTGCATTTTACACGAGTTATTTACTGCGACCGTTATTCATTGCCGAATTAACGCCGAATAGTGAATGCACACTGACGTGAAGTTAAATAAATACGTTCTGACGAGAGCGTAGTAACTGATTTTATCACTGTGACATACGATGATATTGAAAGAACGTAGGTACGACGAAAGGATTTTAATTAGTCATGGATTTTGTGCCGTGTGGTTCCCGGTACTATTACAGTGCCGTGTGGTTCCCGGTACTATTACAAAAAAGAATAGGACCACTCCATCTCTTTCCCATGGATGTCGTAAAAGGCGACTAAGGGATAGGTTTATTAACTTAGGATTCCTCTTTTAGGCGATGGGCTAGCAACCTGTCACTATTTGAATCTCGGTTCTATCATTAAGCCAAATAGCTGAACGTGGCCATTCAGTCTTTTCAAGACTATTGGCTCTGTCTACCCCGCAAGGGATATAGACGTGATCATATGTATGTATGTATGTATGTATGGATTTTTTAGAAAAATATTATAATATGAACCTCTTAAAATTTTACTAGATAAATGTGAAATGTTTAGATATTTCCAGTTTCACCTTAGGCTGCACTGAAGCACGGAATCCTTTTTTTGACAAATCTGTTTATCTTTATGGTCCTTGGCATCTTCAATTTTTTATCCATTTGGCATTCATATCTCATTAAGAAATATGTTATTCAGATCAGTGAGAATGCCACAAAATAACAAACAAATATGGCAAATATTGAAAATTATCGGAGGCTATAAACGGGAGCTTAATGGCGGCCTCGTAAAAAGCTATTTATTTATTTTAGCTTATATTTCTATGCAATAAAGATATTACAAACATACAAACAAACAAAGCTGTTTGAAAATGTGGTAAATAAGCACTAAAGTGACACACTGATTTAACATTAGGGCAAAACATAATTTTATACTTGTAGGGCAGTGTTTACAATGAAAATACATAAAAGAGGAATTGATTTACTGACTGACTGACATATATACGCTCAGCACAAACCACTGGGTTAGAAATTTAAAACTGCGGCGGGATCGAAAAACGAGATATTTTTTTTTTATAGAAATAAATAATTCATGTCATCCATTCGTGGTTTAAACTGTGTGTCTACTTACCTTGAAATAGGTTTATGTAAATTGGTTTATGAATCAATCTAAAAAACCACTACAGCTAAATACACTAACTTATATTTATAACCTAGAACTAAACAGGAAAAGTCAACATTTTTATAGCGATCATGTAGTGGTTCAAATAGCTGGAACCGGTTTGAAGCGGCCCGAAGTGGTTCGGGCGGGTTAAGGCAAGAACTTTTGAAATCAGTGTTTTATAAGACCAAAAGGGTTTAGAATACTTAGGCTTAAAGTACGGTAACTAAAAACATAGTTACATGCGAAAAAATTTTGTATAACTACTGTCGAGTGGCCCAAATGGCTGGAACCGGTTTGAAGCGGTTCGAAGTGGCTCGAGCGGGTAAAGACTAGAATTTGCAAAATGAGCGTTGTAAAGCACGTCGCATGTCGGAGCGGAGTTAGGCCGCAGTGGAGCGCTTTAAATTGATATTCCTAGTGTAATAAAAATGTTTAATAATTGGACCTAATTATACATGTATCGGTAAGCTTTAATGGAAATAAAATGGTTCCTTTTGGCGGTTCGTGATTGCGTATTGCGATGTAGGCAGCAGTTTAAAAAGTAACATTATCATACATACATATGGTCACGTCTATATCCCTTGCGGGGTAGACAGAGCCAACAGTCTTGAAAAGACTGAAATGGTCACGTTCAGCTTTTTGGCTTAATTATAGAATTGAGATTCAAACAGTGACAGGTTGCGAACCCATCGCCTAAAAAAGAATCCCAGGTTTGTAAGCCTATCCCTCAGTCGCCTTTCACGACATTCATGGGAAAGAGATGGAGTGGTCCTATTCTTTTTTGTATACACATACATATGGTCACGTCTATATCCCTTGCGGGGTAAAGAGGGGATGGAGTGGTCCTATTCTTTTTTGAATTGGTGCCGGGAACCACACTACACTAACATTATCATATTTTTTTTAATTTATCAATTTATAAACGACACTGAACGGCTTCTTTAAGCTATTATGAGTGATATGATGGATATGTATAGAGATAAATTAATTTTCTTGTATTTTGTTCTCTATTAGTTATTGAAAGCTAAAATATACAGAATCTCTAATGTTCCAAAACATGATGGCTACAAAAATAAAACAATTTTCCATTACGTTATCTGTTATGTCAGTAAATTCATTCATATATTTTCGAACAAGATGACTTTGCAAAAATGTACGTATCATATCATATGCATACCAATCAAAATTGTGTCTCACCGCCATACTATTATGGATCAATTTGTTTTAATCATAGCTGTGTGTGTAACCCGCTCCCAATCTGAATGTATTGTACGATGCGGCCGTACAAATTGGGGACAATGTATTGTGTCTATCTATCTGGTACTCGGTTCCACGGAAACCTATACATGACAAGGACTGGTTTGGATGTTAGGCCGTCTACTTGTTTATGTATTGTAACGATATATGGTTTATACTTTATTTATTATTTGTTTAGACTTAGACTAAGAGGAAACTTTGTAGAATGGCTCCACTAATTTCTTAAGAAATTTGTTCTAGTAGTGTTTATAGTTGGTTCCAATCTTTGCCATATACTCACACTTTTAGTTTGAAGGTAGTTACATAAACATTCAATCATTTATTGCATTGTAGGTACCTATAACAGTAAAATTATGTACCTTACTATGATTTCAGTTTGAATTTTGAATTCAAAATTTCATCTCAATTACATTTTTATTATATTAAATGCAGCCGCTTGCACTTAAAATCACTAGAGACGTCTCAAATTTCAGCAGCAGTCAATCGAAAGATTCATCTCTTTCTTGAGTCTTTCTTCATAGAAATGTTTTTTATCTCTTACGTGGTAGATAGAGCCAACAATCTCGACAGTTGGCCCACGTTCAACTGTACGACTCGAAGGTGGATTGAGATTCGAACAGTGACAGGTTGCTAATAAATCGCCTTAAAGAAACAACCCAAGTTTATTAGCATAAACCATTAGCATCTTTCTCCTTGAAGAAATTCCCCCCACTTATAACCCTTAAGCAGTTAATTTAGAATTATTTCTCTGATCTCCCAAACGGATCATCTCTTCATTATTATTATTAACGAGAAGAGACGGGACAAGACGGGAGAAGCCATATGAATTTAAATCAAATATAAACTTAAAACAGTCCCGCACGATACGGGATTAAAAATGGGTGAAATTTTATGTCGTATCCTTATAATCTCAAATACATTAGCGCGGGCGAAGCCGCGGGCACAAGCTAGTTATTATTAATTTTATCCGATCTGATCCACTCTGAAATATTTTCTATTCCGTTCTGACCCCTCGTCCCCACTGACTGGGGGATCAGAACGAAATACATATTATTAAAATAAAACTGATCCACCAGGGTATCACATCGTGGGGATCAGATCTGAATAACTCTTAATCTTAACTTAGTACACTGTTTATAGTTACTACTTTCATACAAGTTATTACTTCGTGCCGCTGCGCCCCTTTTCACAGCCGGTGGAGCCCTATAAGGCAGCCCTGGGACTTCGCCTTTAAGCTATTACAGAGCTCACTAAGTTAAATAGTTTTCTCTGGCGGCTACTTGCTGGATATCGTGCCTATAGCTACTCGTAAACACACGCCCTCTTAATTATTGTTACTCTAGTCCTAATAAAGGTTTGTAGTTATTCTATACATACATACATACAATCACGTCTATATCCATTGTGGAGTAGACAGAGCCAACAGTCTTGTTAAGACTGATAGGCCACGTTGAGCTATTTGGCTTTAAGATAGAATTGAGATTCAAATAGTGACAGGTTGCTAGCCCATCGCCTAAAAGAAGAATCCCAAGTTTATAAGCCTACCCCTTAGTCTACTTCTACGACATCCATGAGAAAGAGATGGAGTGGTCCTATTCTTTTTTGTATTTGGTTATAGTTATTCTATGGATATTAAAATTATCTCTCGTCTCTCTTACCTGCGATGTTTTACCTAAACGTCGCTACTTAGATACCTGATCCTTAACTTAAGTAATATTTGTGTAACGAGACACAAAGTCAAGCTTGTTTATATAAATAACACCCACATAAGGACTAATAAAACCTACGCTTGCCTTTGTAAGTAGGTAAAACATTTTCACAAAGACATCTTTAATATATATACTTAACCTTTAACTGGTGACAAGCGGTCTCACAGGCCGAGCGGTGTCAGTAAAACGTCATTTCATCCCCTTCCCTGCGCTTCCTTTGTTTCAACGTCTAAGTAGCTGTAAATTTAGATGCGTCCACGCCGTAGATTGACAGAGTGACAGTTGTGTCGTATTGTCTTTTATTCGTAAATTACAACAACATAAAATTCGGCAGCGGTCTCTCAGACCTCGACGTCGTCGTCGACGTCACCACTAACGTAACTTTTTTACGTAATTTCGCTATATTGCTTTTTCTTGTTTTTACGGTAATAACTAAAAATGAGTAATTCTGCACCTCCAAAAAAGAAGCGTAAGGAGTCAGGAGTTGGAAATGTACTGTCAAATACTCAAATTGAAGCGTGTCTGGCACGGGACGACTCAACTGGGTCGCAAGCAGAAAATGTTCCTGAAAATTTCATCCCGGAGTGTTGGGTTCTGATTTTCCACCTGAACCTCAAAACTTAGAGCATAGGCCGAAAATACAGAAAACCTGTGCCAGTTGTCCTCCTAAATTAAATCGCAAATCAAATTACTAATGTTATACATGTAAAAAGTATGTGTGCTTGCAATGTGCCAAACAATTATGCCCCGACAATCAATAAAAATAACCAAAGTTTGACAAATGCCAGTTTTTTTTCAAATGATACGTGTGATTAAATAATTTTTTTTTATTGATAACAGTATCGTAACTATAAGGAAAAAAAGTATTTTTGTTGAAATTATCTTGATTTAATTTTTTTTTTGTGTGATTATTGATCTCATCTTTAAATTTTAGTTTTTTGTTCCTAATTACATTTTAATAGCATGTTAATAATTAAAAATAACATTCAGAGTCCATTGGATGATTTTATTTTATCCTTTTATACATTAATCAACTGTTTTTAAAAACAGAGGTAAGCTATCATAGATACTTTCGATGCTATAGACTATTTAACAGCAGCGGCTTCTCAGGCCGCGCGTCACCAGTTATGTTACACAAAAACCATGTCACCCGTCAAAGGTTAAATGCATACACTTAGTCACGTCTATATCCCTTGCGGGGTAGACAAAGCTACCAGTCTCGAAAAGATTGAAAGTTCACGTTCAGTTTTATGGCTTCATGATGGAATTGAGATTCAAATAGTGACAAATTAATTGCCCATCGCCTACAAGGGGAATTCCAAGTTTACGAGTATATCCCTTAGTCGCCTTTTACGACATCCATGAGAAAGATATGGAGTGGTCCTACTCTAAAATAAGAAGAACTAAATAATATCTAATACCTTAACACTAACACCAGTGCAAGTCTTAACAAGGTGGTCCCAACAAGCCTTTATGTTTATTTGTCTGCGAGAACGACTGAACCGCGCAAATTGAATTCCACGAGTTTCGCAATGCACTTAAATTACGCCGACTGCGCAGGTTACTTTACTTTAAGGCTAGATTTTCGGAATATGCTAATGCTGGAAGGAATTACGTTTCATTTCTTGTATTATGTTAAAGAAAAAAAAATTTAAAGTAATACGTTTAGTAGTAATGGCTACCTCAATGGTTATTCGGAAGCGACTCTAAGAAAGTTCCTTTTAAATTTATACAAAATTTTGTTTGACTAGGAGACGGCTAAATACAGAAACACAATTAATATCTAGTGCATCTAATGATTGGTCCATCCATCCATCCATATAATCACGTCTATATCTCTTGCGGGGTAGACAGAGCCAGCAGTCTTGACAGACCACGTTCAGCTGTTAGATTTAATGATAAAATTGAGATTTAAATAATGAGAGGTTGCTAGCACATTACCTAAAAGAAGAATTCCAAGTTTAAAAGCCTATCCCTTAGTCGCCTCTTACGACATCCACGGGAAATTAGATGGAGTGTTCCTATTCTTTTTTACGAGTAATAAGTTGGTGCCGGGAACCACACGGTTTCTTCTCTTTTATAATACGATCTATTCTCTTTTATAATAAAAATAATTGATCAAAATGATTCAATACCACAAACTCAGTTATATTTCTAGTCAGTATACATACAAATTGCAGTAAAAATATTTTAAAGCTACAAAGTGATGCAGTAGTGTAACTTACACTGCGTCGCTTGTAACAGTGTAATTGTAAGTTGGTTCTGCCTCCCGGCGTTGCTTGCTGCGGCCGTAATAACCCTAAACACGGGTTGTTCGTGAATTATGTTCCCAAATTATATGCACTGCCCCCGAATGACGGGCCAGAGAAAGCTTTTAAGGATTTATAGTTCAGCCAGGCTTACAAAAATATTTTTTTTTTGGCTTTCATTTATTTTACGGAGAATATGTAATGGATGCATTAAACTTATATTGTTTATGGATGACTTTTGCTACAAATTTTTATTTTGTACACACAAAAAAATCGTTGTCTATTCTTTTAAGCAGAGGTGACAAATAATAGTTAGTTAATTTTTTTTAAAGTAAATTCGTAGTTAAATAATTTTTTAAGTTCAATTAAAAACGGGTTCCATGATTTCGTCATGACAATAAAAAAAGAAAACAAGAAATTTTTTTGTTGCCGTGTGGTTCCCGGCACTAATACAAAAAAGAATAGGACCACTCCATCTCTTTCTCATGGATGTGGTAAAAGGCGACTAAGGGATAGGCTTACAAACTTGGAATTCTTTTTAGGCGATTGGCTAGCAACCTGTCACTATTTGAATCTCAATTCTATCATTAAGTCAAATAGCTGAACATGGTCATTCAGTCCTTTCAAGACTGTTGGCTCTGTCTACCCCTCAGGGGATATAGACGTGACCATATGTATGTATGTTATTTTCTCCATCCTGTCCCCAGAGCCGCATTTTTCCACGTTCGTGCCGCGTGCCGATGTTATCCGTAATCTCACAGCAATTTCATTCACTTAACACCAAATTGCTGACCATCAACCCCCCAATGCCTTACAATTGTTTGGTCGTATCTTGATTGAAGCTAGAGACGGTGGTCGAATGGGTGAGGTGACCGGTTAAAATGCGTGATGCGCAGAGTTCAGAGACACAGGTTCGTATCCCACTTCGACCATATACTATTTCCAAAGTTATGTACGTTAGTTTCAAAAGTGAGGAGTGAGGGAAACAATTGTGAGGTATATATATTGTGGGGTGTTATTATACTCGTATTAGTATAGATATGTGATGTAATAGACAAGATGCATATAAAATACAAACGTCATTGTAAGCATACTTCACGCTGCCTTCCACAGACACGATCTATTCAGAGTATGAAAAATGAGATAGAGAGTGATTGGCTCATCAACAAAGAAGAGAACTTATTAAATCAATATCTGAAAATTAAATCATTAACACGAGCCCCGAAATTACTTTATTATTCAACATAAAATATACTATATAATTAAACTTAACAGTTGTCACGGAAAAAGAAAATTTTCGAAGTAGTACCATAATTCTCTTATAAGTAATAATTAATACTCTTATAAGCTATGTCGTTTTAATTACAGCTATTAAAGTCACGTAGTTTTTGGTGGTATGTAATTTCGTGAATAAGTGAGCAGTAGTAGGACGCTTTATTTGCCAAGTTGTGTAGAATTTCGGGGTTGGTAAATATTAAGTGGTGTTTGAGCCTTGTACAAACGAACTAGTTTATATTGTTATTGATTGAGCAAATTAGGATTACAATGGAAGCTTTTACTTATCTAATTGGTATCTGATCGCCTTTTACAGTAGGTACTCTGGCCAGGGTAACTTGGCAATGAGTTAGCGACTACAACCAGTATTCAAAGCTATTCATATATACATACAGTCACGTCTATATCCCTTGCGGGGTAGACAGAGCCAACAGTCTTGAAAAGACTAATAGACCATGTGTTTCTCAAACTAGAATTACCCCATTAGCGGGATAATGAAGTTGATTATTAAATCTGCTAAAAATTATAATGTCAATGAGAAAAATAAGCGAAATAGTTATTGCTTCATCGCTAGACATGATTTCAGTTCATAGCGATAAAATAAATAAGTCCAAAAATTGATGTATTTAAAATTCTTATAAATATGGGATTCTTGTATAAACGATGAGCTAACAATCTATTCCTGACCCTTTCTCAATTACAATTAAATGTGAACTTTTCGTACGAAAGTCCCTTTAAATCTTGTAAGAGAAAATGCCGTGACATGTGTGTTCGAAATCTTACAAGAACCAACAAGACGGCTCACCTAACTCGCTTGTTTAACCCAAAATCGTTCTACACAAAAATGAATGTAACAAAAAAAAATAATCCGCGACGACCGTCAAGAGTGAGCACGAACGAAATTAAGTGTCAGGAGCAGTACATAAATCTTATCAGAGGGCACACGCTCTGTGATTTTAAACAATCATGTTGCGAGAAAAAGTACACCCCCCACAATAGGCGCCGTGGACTGAAAGCATGAGTTATGAGCGCGCGGCGCTCTGCGGTCGCGGGGTACAACCAAATTAGGATAAGAACTTACCATGTGATTTTTCGGCCAGCGTTTTGTGTGCGGTCGAAATGTTGGGTTGATGGCTTATTGGGTTGGGGGTGTACAGATATTTTGATTTTAAGTGATATTTATCTATTTTTTCACCTTCTTTACTGCCATTTCTTTCTATAATAATATATATATATATATAAGGGACAAATTACACAGATTGAGTCAGCCTCGAAGTAAGATCGAGACTTGTGTTACGAGATACTAACTCAACGATACTATATTATAATAAATACTTATATAGATAAACATCCAAGACTCAGGCCAATCCGAGAAAGTTCGTTTCTCATCATGCCCTGGCCGGGATTCGAACCCGGGACCTCCGGTGTCACAGACAAGCGTACTACCGCTGCGCCACAGAGGCCGTAAATCTATATCTATTGCGTAAATGTATCTTATCAATTGTTAATTATTATAATATAAACTTGAACAATTTTGAAATTATTAGAAGGAGTGAATATTTATTCCCGTTTTATGACATTTACAAAAGAGATTCATCATCGTTATCTTGACATTAAATCTACTGCAGGAAGAACAAAAACTTTCCTAAAATACATATTTCTAAATCTTTTACATGATTCAATACTATTTATCGCTTGAAAATCATGATACCAAATTTTATTTTAACTTTCATACATACATATAATCAATCTATATACCTTACGGTGTAGACAGAGCCAACAGCCTTAAAAAGACTGAAAGGCCACATTCAGCTGTATGGCTTTATAATTGAATTGAGATTCAAATAATGACAGGTTGCTTGCCCATCGTCTGCAAGAAAGAATTAGCCTTTCCATTAGTCGCTCTATGGAGTGGACCACTCCATAGATTTCATAGTGACGGGAACTACACGGCAAACATCATTTTGAGCCGGTAACAGTTCACACCTTCATTTTACCGTTAAAATACATACTCTCACCTGATATTTTCCCCAGTCCAGGCTCTTTAGTGCAACATTATTACTTACTTGAAATATTTTCTCGCAATTTTCGCCGCAAGTGCGCCGATGCGGTGCGGTGCGGCGCGGTGTGGAGTAAATCGAATGTCGTCATATAATAGAACGGACTCGCTCGCGCCCGTGAAATACTCTACGTAGCGAACGCCAAGCGACCTCGATATTAAATGGTGAATGTGTCGTTCAATGTTCCTTTTTTTTTGGTTCAAATATCAAACATTTCTTCAAGGGATCTGCAGAATATCATAGAATAGAATAGATTTATTTTCAAAATTGAATACAAAGTATCACTTATTGACGTCACGTCACTTAAATCTAATTTTATCTACTACCGCTACCAAAGCGCATCTGTAGAAGAAGCGGCGGAACAAACTACACTGCAGTATTTTCACCGGACGTCAATTTACAAATATAAATCGTGGACGAATGCACATTGTCTAAATTAAAAATATGAATGAATATAAAACTAATTATTTCAATAATGTATGCGTTAATTCCCGTTAGCATACATTAATAATTATGCAACGCGAAAGTTAAGTTTGAAAAAAGACACATACTATTTAACTAGTCAAAACGTCAAAAGATATCTTAATTAAATTTACATACATATTGTCACGTCTGTATCCCTTGCGCGGTATACAGAGCGAAACAGTATCCAAAAGACTGACAGGCCACATTCAGCTGTATGGCATCATGATGTAATGGAGATCAAATATGTTTTTTTTTCCGTATATTGTCAAAAGGACTAACTAAAATTATTTTAGATAATTGCCAACGCCTAATGTCCTCTCTTCCCATGGATGTCGTAAAAGGCGACTAAGGGATAGGCTTCAAAACTTGGGATTCTTTTTTAGGCGATAGGCTAGAAACCTGTCACTATTTGAATCTCAATTCAATCAATAAGCTAAATAGCTGAACGTGGCCATTCAGTCTTATCAAGACTGATGGTTCTGTCTACCCCGCAAGGGATATAGAAACGTGATGATATGCATGCCAACGCCCAATGTCCTCTATACCTTATAATTACCATGTGAATAATAATTGATCAAGTGTACACCGAGCCTAATTTCTCCATTCGATTCTCTCGAGCGCTCATTATGTCAAGATAATCTGCTGTGTAATCTAACTACATAATCTGATGCCATCTATTGTAATTTCATCAACACACACACACAAAGTAACAGATTACAGAAAGATAACAATATCTTCTTGCTATGGAGAGGCGGTTAGTCGTTTGTAAATCTGTAAATCTTCTTGAATGAAATGGTTTAATATCTGAAAATGAAAGTAAATCGATGGTTTTATAAGTGAATAATTACAAAAAATGTGAAATAGCGCCTTATATAAATACCTAAGATTGTGTAAGTTTGCGAGTCCCTGGATTAATAAAAGTCATTACTTAGTTTTATTGGTGACTTTTATTAATTAGTTTAAGATTAATTCTCAAGGATTACCTTAGGTAGTGAATTGAGAACTAATCTCGTATCGAAAAACTCGATCAGATGGTCAATGTAAAAAAAAAGGATTAATTTTATTTATCAAGAAATAGTCAAAGAAAAGTTTAATAAAATGTGATTCTATAAGACAATGCTATAATATAACAATATCTTCTTGCTATGGAGAGGCGGTTAGTCGTTTGTAAATCTGTAAATCTTCTTGAATGAAATGGTTTAATATCTGAAAATGAAAGTAAATCGATGGTTTTATAAGCGAATAATTACAAAAAAATTGAAATAGCGCCTTATATAAATACCTAAGATTGTGTAAGTTTGCGAGTCCCTGGATTTATAAAAGTCATTACTTAGTTTTATTGGTGACTTTTATTAATTAGTTTAAGATTAATTCTCAAGGATTACCTTAGGTAGTGAATTGAGAACTAATCTCTTATCGAAAAACTCGATCAGATGGTCAATGTAAAAAAAAAGGATTAATTTTATTTATCAAGAAATAGTCAAAGAAAAGTTTAATAAAATGTGATTCTATAAGACAATGCTATAAGCAACCTGTAACTTTTTGAATCTCAATTCTACCAATAAGTATTACAGTCTTTTCAAGAATGTTGACTATGTCTACCCCGTAAGGAATAAAGACGTGATTTTATGTATGTACGATTATTTAAGATAAATAAATCTTACTACAACATGCTTTAGTAACTTATGACTAGTTACATCTGTAAAGACATTAATTTGTTATACAAAGCTGACAATCCTGTTACAATTCGTAACGTTATATCAATATTATTAACTCGGGATCAAATAAGCGTCGCCGTGAGAGACGGCGGGAGATGTGTTGAGGTGTTCCCGAGTTTGAGAATGGGACTGAATATTATTTTAGTATCAGTTATTTAGAGCACCAACTCCACGTAGAAAGTGGGGAAAGGTAACGACAAAGAAGAAGTTATTTGGAGCACAATTCAGTAACCATCATAGAAGATAATATAATAAATTGCTTCGAGGCTGTGCGGTTCTCGGCACCGATAGAAAAAAGAATAGGCTACTCCGACTCTTTCCCATGGATGACGTAAAATACGACTGAGGGATAGGCTTATAAACTTGGAATTCTTCTTTTATTTGTCACTATTTGAATTTCAATTCTACAATTAAGCCAAACGTGAACGTGGCTTATCAGTCTTTCAAGACTGTTGGCTCTGTCTGCCCCGCAAGTGATATAGACGTGATTAATATCGATACTTCTAGAAACTCATGGTGTAGAATAATTTTAACGCTTTTATTATCAAATTGAGACTCAGATAGGTAATTTATAATACTAACAATGCAATTGTTAACTCCTCACAAAAATATAATAGAAACCAGATCGGCGTATTCAATTGATATCAAAAAAAATCAGTAGTGGGCTTTGAAAAATGTCGTCATCGGATCGCGATGTCTATCATGGCGGGGTAAAGTGACCAATTTGAGGAGCTCTCCACGTAATGGACGCGGCCGGCCATGATTCAGGAGTGGCTCTTTGTTTTATTACATCTTCGCGAAATATCGGGTTTCTAATCCTTCCTCGCAAATGGATAGTTTGTTTATTCCTCGACGGAATGAGCAATATTTTGACGGATATGTAAGTTTTGGCCTAATTCTGCTTTTTGGTGCAAATCTCGCTGAAATGAAAGTGAAAAGGGAGACGCAAGTAGGCTTATAGTGTGAATAACTGTTTTATTAATTGTTAAATTACTTTTTATATGCAACAAAGAGTTTACAAATAAACAAGAACAGTAGAATAAAGTAAACGGAAATAAAATAATTTATTCACAACAGCATAAAACTATGCGACAGCATACAAAAGCGTCTCAAACTAAAGCAGTTCATATCACGTGTGAGGTACAAACACGTAAATATTTGTTCCGGCGCGATTACCGTTTCCGGTCCGGTGGGCCGGCAATTACCGGAACGTCGCGTACGACTCGACGGATATCTAATCGCAGATTAATATGGATTATTATTAATGTTACACCGAATTTTGGATTCCCAAAGGACAGAGAGATAACAAAACAGTTAAGTAGAACTGGCTTGTGGGTACACGTGTATTCCTTTATACAAATATTATAAAGAGTAAATATACTCATCTTTTTTTTTCATAGAATATATAATTCGTGTGGTTTTGGAGATTATAACAAAGAGTAACTACATAAATATAGATGTTTGTTTGTTTATTGCACAGAAATTTAGACAGTTAAGTACAAGTAATAGTAATAATAAAAAAAATTATAATAAATCACTTGCAATGGCAGATTTAGATGAGTACTGATCATCATGTTTCATTTAAAAAAAATATTTTGATAATTTTAATCTACTGTAGGCGATGGGCTAGCAACCTGTCACTATTTGAATCCCAATTCCGTTAATTTGAACGTCTTTGCGAGACTGTTGGCTCTGCCTACTCCGTAAGGGATAAATATGTGAGTATATGATGTATGTTTGTATATATAATTTTAACTGTTTCTTTTTTGTTACAGGTAAATCATAACTGAAAGAGTGCTTTTGAAATTTTTTTAAAGTACTGAATTACAGTAAGTAGAGATTAATCCACTACATACAATAATTGCAGCGTCGAATCTCTCAAAACAACTCAACAAAAAAACTCAAAATTAAAATAATTAAACCATAAGAAGGTATAGTTATCAAAAATATTACGTCTCTCTGCCATATACTCTCAGATTCATAATTATACTTGGCTGTTCCTTCAAAAACCGTTATATGTTATCTGATAAAGTAATGGTATAAAATTGTGAAGTACATTAAGAAAATTAAATCATTTTGGCAAGACGGCTGCTTGGCTGACAAAAGCTATATATTTTTCAGAGCACTGAAAAGGCTGTTTGCATGACATTTACTTAGACCTCGCGATCGCTTATTTTTTTAACAAAATTGTAAATGTCCTTTAAACTAGTTAACCGATATTGATGCACCACAAATAAAACATTTTAAACTTCATCAAAATCTGACGGTTTGAGAGTAACCGCGCCACAAACGTGAAATACATATAAACATACAAAAAAAGTAATTTCGTCTCAAGTTGATTGGTATAAGCAATTCTTTTTCTATTTTTGTCACTATATCTTCATTCGCATCACAACATCAATACTACGACCTTTGTAGATCGTGTTGACCTTTAATATATGCTTTAGAATCGATAATCACAACCGAGTGATAATCGATACTCCGTCGCAACGTAATAAAAATCGAATCAATCATAATAAAATGCCTATAATTTGGTCAGGTGATAATGTTTGAACACGCACGCCCTCCTCGTGGCGTGTTCATTATCTGTTTGTAGTTTTGTTCAGATTTTACTAAAATACTTTTATCTGGACTGTTTTGGAAGAATGTTAAAAGTTTAAATATAAAAAGTTATGTTTCTGATTTCCAATGTTCGTCAATAGCTTTGAATGATTCAAGGAACATAAATCAATACCGCATTAAGTGCTCTCGAGTCGTGCCATAATTGAATTGAGCTAATTATATCTAATTATAAGAATTAAAAATAATAAAAAAATTATCGCTGTTCAAAATTTTTCAATTGGGTATTTTAATATAATTTGACTACCTTAACTGTCTAAAACTAACTTAAATAAATTGTTAAACCTAGAAATAACAATAAATGCGCAAATGCCTACTCGAAAAACAACCATTTTGCAAATTTCGATCCCCACCTCTTATTACACCATAATAATTTTATAACGAACTAGTTGTGCCCGCGACTTCATCCGCGTAAAATAGTTATTTTGGGCATCGTTGAATCCCTCAAGGCTAAATATTTTCCCTGTTTTTTTTTTTCACATTTTCCATAATTTCTTTGCTCCATGTAGTTGCAGCGTGATGTTATATAGCCTTTCTCAATAAATGGTTTAATTTTCTTTTCAATGCCAATATAATTTTTCAAATAGAACCAGTAGTTCCTGAGATTAGCGCGTTCAAACAAACAAACAAACTCTTCAGCTTTATAATATTAGAATATCAAAACAGCGAATTATTCGTCATCTTATTGTCCCAATGACAGAGAACTTAAGACTTTGTTACATTAAATCTTGCCCTAACCATGCAACCACAGAACTCTCTCACAAAACGTTCCACCCGCAGCGATCACTCACTACCGCCATTGATTTACGACGTCGCCGCGCAATCGCAAAAATCATGATATACGAGTATCACACACTCCTGGACACACACTATTGTCCCATTGTCAGGATCCTGTGGCGTGGAATCATGGTTTTGTTCAACGTTGAACGATAATAGGTGATTTGTTATGCCTACCACTTATTATATAGAAATGATTTTTACCTTTTCTTGGACGATGCGATTTCTAAATACATATTTTGTGAATCTGACCTTTAAATGAAATAAATTCACCTTTATTACCACGCAATAGCGTTCCGTACAAGGTAACTTGATATGTGGTTGACTGTACACAGAGGCAATGTTCACCTGATCGGTTTATTAATGAAAGAATTGAGATTTTTTCGACCGAAAAGGTGATGCATAAATTTAAATTACATAAATCTGAAGATTCAGAAGACATTTTCCGTTGGACTAGATAGAGGCGCCCCTGGGGCCTGAGATCCGATCAGAATAACACAGACATAAAAGTATCGCCAGTATAATCGTATGTGCCGAGCTGTTAAAATTTATGAGCAAAATAAAGAGCAAACAAACCTCCCTCCCCTCACCCCGCAGCTTTTACAGAATATAGATGGTACAAAACTGCACCGCAGTTGAATCGAGTCTGCTGAACATCGATAAAGGGATCTAAATATGACTAAAAAAGCAGAAAATGTGGTTCAGTTTGTACTCGCTTCAAACAAATTTTTATTTTCTCCGATTTTAATAAACAGTTTCCTTAAATGTGTTTGGCTTTGTTTAACTTGAAAACTGATGCACAAAATTTCTCCCTTTATTTTTCGTTTTGTGGACAACAAAGTCGCGGGAAACAGCTAGACTTTTATTAAAGAAGATCGAAGCTACACGTTTCTGTGCCACTCTATATTGTGTCCCGCGTGTCATTTATCACGTCGCATTTGAACACAACACAACACAACACGATACGACACAACGCTCGCCGATTGACAAGTTAATTCATTTGTCGTTGTTCGCTGTACTCAATATTCTCGATTCTGAACATTGTGAAGCATTGACAGCTATGCGACATTCGGCGAGATAATGATTGTTTTACCGCGTAGGTCTTTTACATGCCCCTAAATAGCATTTACTGCGACTGAGGGACCCATCCTATAAGTACCATCCTAGTACTATAAGTAAATAGTAAAAGCCGTAGATTAAGAATAGTTACCGTAGGTTTTACCACGGACCAATTGCTTGCCTGAGGTCTGAACAGCCAGTATGAGATTAAATAAGTTATTACACACATATTGAAAGTTGATCCAGTAGTGTAAAAAGCCACAGTATGATATCAAATTATATTAACATATATTTAAATACAGATTTACCAGTGAACAAAAGGAAATTAAAACCAAAATCACAGCCACAGGCATATTGACAGAGCAAAATATCAAGGGAATAATGCATTAATTTAAGAAATTGAATATAAAAATAGCAAATTTCATTTCACTAAGACGAATGCGTAAAATTATAATATACCATCATCTCTTAACAATCCAGCTCGTCTCAAACAAATGGCGCGCTTAAATTCAACCGCGTTAAATCCGAAAAAAAAAATACGAGTAATATTATTTTGATGAAAGTAATAAAGGTACGTAAAAGCCGTTGGTGTTGCCAGTGGCCATAATGAGACGTCTTTGGTAGGATTACTGTGGTAATGATTCCTTGGCGTTAGTCGAGCTTGCGTTCTCAGAAAGGTGAGGAGTTTGGAGTGCATTTACGACCAAAAAATCTGGAATGGGTCAGTTTTATCATTATACAAAGCGACTCTCTTCTGCCTTTCGCAACCGTTGCAGAGGAACTTAACCCATTGGATTGTGGCAACATCACTAACAACTCACGCCATCTGCCATCATAGTGACAATTACTATGATAATGTTTGGAGTTGGTGATGAAGCAAGTTGCTTCCAATTACGTCGGGGACATCACCGTAGCGGGAGAGATGATCTTCCGCCAAGCTAAGTAATGTGTCTGGGGATCTGCGGCTTCGACGAAGTTGAGTCGGAGGTTGTATTTATGCGCCAATCTGTGAAATCATTAATATCGCGATTCAGACTCTTTGTTGCTATTGGCTGAGCGCATTACATTTTTCGCTGTGATTGACAGATGCCGTGTCGTTAATGAGGTCGCAACTGGATCATTTTTAAACAGTTGTCTCAATGTGCATGTTCCCTCATGATGATTTCTATCGCCGTAAACGTTTAGCAATCAAACGTTTATAATTTAGAAAAGAGACATTGGTAATGGCCGCCGTAGGATTTGAACCTGCGCTTCCCAGCGCGTTATGCCTTTTTATTCGGGCACCTCAACCGCTCGACCACCCACTACTACTATACTAATTCCTACGTTATATTATCTTTTGATAAATAAACTAAGAGTACTGGGAGGCGATTATTATTTCATCAGGAGGTGGGCGTACGGGTATTAAATTGTGGCGCTCCGGGCGCGGTAGGAAATGAATTGTGTTTGAAGGACCGGACGAGTGTGAGTGGGATGAGAACTTACTCGATAACTGTTTAAAATTGAGTGCGTTTATTTTTATCAATTCGTAAAATAGTTATCCACATTTTTGAGTTATGATATTCGGTTAAATTGTATTAAGTTCATATTTATTATTTATTTCTACATGATTCGTAAGTTCCCGAAACCGCCGAGCTTGCATGAAGAGAGTTATGAATGTGGATGAAGCAAAGGAAATATGCAGAGATCGTGGCAAGTGGAAAGAGGTAGTCTCTGCCTAGCCCTCCGGGAAAGAGGCGTGATTTTATGTATGTATGTATGTATTCGTGAAGTATTTATGACGATATTCTTAGAATGAAATATTTTAATTATAAAGAATAACAGGTGAATACTTTTGTAAGAAAATGTTGGTATTATTAAAAGTGTACACTTATCTTTATATAGAATAAATAATATGAGTCGTAAGCTTTCTTTGTAGCACAAAGAAACATGTAGACATTTCTTCGAACTACAAGTTATTAATGAAGGCTCTTGTACTTACTAGCACTCCACTTATCAATGTAGGTGATAGTAATTCAGTGCGCGATCAATATCTTTGTTTCGATTCGAAACTAAATTATCAATAACGATAATTCTACCTCATTCGACGATTTATGACGTGAATTATGAATAAAGATCAATAGGATAGTAATTAGTGATAGTTAAGTGGTAAACATGTCTGACTAAGAAGCGTGTTGTGTCGGGTTTGAAATCGATTGTGGGGACTCTTACGGCGTCTTTTTCCTCCTGGCTTTAGTCCCGGTTGCATCCTCTCTAGAGAGGAGCCCTGGGTATGCCTTTGACCATGGATCCTGGATTGGGGGAGTCAGGTTTTTACACGAAGCGACTCTCATCTGACCTCCGCCACCTTTGCAGGTGAACTTATTCCGTATTGGATCATGGTTATATATCTAGCTGTCTGAATGTGCACGACGTGTGTGTGATTGTGACAAGTTAATAGCTTATGGCTTAAAATAAGACTTTCATGTTTTGTAAGTCTCCATTTGATAAACTTTTATAAAAATCGGAGGGACAGAAGCGATTTCTATTTACTTTGTTATTTTTGCTGGCGGACTTATTATGTAGAAATTTTTTTATGACTTATTTCGTAATTTCTTTTAGCTAACCCGAGCATCTGTTAACGATACCAGTTGTTCTAACAGTGAAAAAAAAATGTTGTGACAAATCATGCAACATAAACCAACTGAATATGTTAATTATACAACGAATACAAAGACTTAGAAATCAATCCATTTTCAAACATTATATTTACCTTGAACTAAATTATTATCTAGGCTATATTTACAATTGTTTAAAGCGTATCACAATTGGTGATGTGTTTTTTATGTACCGATTATTGAGACAGCATACATTATGTCCCAGCCGTCATTACATGCCGGCATCATTACATGCCCGCCGTCATTACATGCGCACTATCATTATACGTCAACTGTTATTATGCCTTTATGATTTTTATTCGACCTACTTTTTAACGATACGTTTTAAAATCATATTTCCTGTTTTATATATGAAATTATTATATTTCAATAGTAACAAGTATTGATAAAATATAGTAGGAACTATGAAAAAAGGGCCCATAAATGAAAAGATAAATGGTAATAAGCTGGGTTGGTGAGGACACATCATGGGAAGAGAGGAAGGTCATTTCACTTAAAAAACCTTAAAGATGAAAGTGGAAGGTTTAAGAATTTGGGCAAAACCAAAAAAGAGATGGATGGACAGAGTAAAAGATAGCATGAGTAGAAAGGGAGTTACCAGGGAATGGCAAGTACAGAAGTAATTGGAAAAAAGTAGCATACTGCGCTGACGCCACGTAGAAAGTGCGAAAAAGTAACGACAAAGAAGAAAACACGTTACTGTGGTATGATGGCACTTAAACATTATATCGGTAGATTTTTCATTGCGTTTGAATGTTGATTTGACTTTTCCACATCAGCTGAAAATAATAAGTCACTGAATTTTGGAAACAACTACTTGAGCGACAATCAAAAAAAGATAAGTCACGGAAATATTTTGTTACGTACGTACATGTATATAATCACGGTTGTATCTTTTACGTGGTAAACAGAGCCAACAGTCTCGCAGTGACTGATAAGCCATGCAGCTAAACGTTGGGTCTGATTTCACCGCAAGGGAAATAGTCATTATATTAATGTATATTATGTTATAATACTGAAACGGTTAACTAAATCATTACTCTATATTAAATCATTGATTCCAATTCGATTATACCCAAAACATTCTAACGGTTACCTAATCGAATCTGGAGGCTTAAGCTCCAAATTAATGACCAATATAATCCACAAAAGCACGAAAGCTCCAATTGAAGCGGTCTTCCAAATCTTCCAGATATAAGTTTCCGAGTTATGGATAAATTCGGAGCTTCATAATCCACATCGGAATTAATTTATGGAGTGCCTTCCGCGACCTCTCGTTGAAATATTAACGCAATCAAGGCTTTGAGAACTGGATTAAGTTAGATGATATATACTAGTGGCCGAGCCCGCGGATTTACCCGTGTCCCGAGGGAGGATTTATTGTCTAACTACAAAAAGATAATCGTTGGTATATTTTTACATCATATGTGTAATTTTGATTGTATACCTATTATAGTTTTGGACATGCTTTGGATTAAATATGCACTGACATATAAAGAAAAACCATTTTTACTTTACTTGGTTTCAAAACCGGAACCACCGGTTTTTTTTGTGAAACGAAAGTTAGTCCACATAAGTGACTTATGTTAATTTTTCTATTAAATTATTAAGAAATAATCTGGAAAATATTCCTTAAAAGTCATAAACCAAAAAAAGTTAATTATACAAAGCTAACTAGAATTAAAAACTACAAGAACAATTTTAAAATCATGTGTTTATTCCTACAAGGAATCTTCGAAGCGGAATGTTTGCTACGACAATAAGCCGTAGCAAATACTGCCGTCGTAGCTTAGCTTCGTAGCACTCTGCGTAGCCTGTAGACTTTCGTAGCACTTAGTTCGTTCAAGCAAACGTAATGCGCTTAAACGCGGATTTAGTATTATAATTTTATACTAATGATTTTGTTCTACTTTGGTAGTGTTAAGAATTATTTCCCGTGTGGTTCTCAGCATTAAAATAGAATAACATGGGCGTGCACATGATCTAGTGCAGCTTTTGCCATGGTTCAATATGGGTCAGGTTCCCCAGCAAAGGATCAAAAAGTAGAAGGACGGAAGTCGCTACGAGTAACAACCTGTCTTGCTTAATTCAGGATTAAAGCATTTATCAAAGGCGTAATAGTAGTAATTGGCAAGTTTTAGTAGTAAATTAATTTGCACCATAATGCGCATTATATTTTTTGACATAATTTCAGACGCGGCATGAACACCCGATGTGATCAGTTTATCGATTTAAAGTTCTTGCTAACGAGGATGACATTAACTTAGTGTTTACAACAGATGTTACTGCGATAAGTTGTCAGTAATGTATTCATTTAGAATTCAACATACATTCTAGATTTTATTTACGCATTAGTCTATTCATCAATTTTTAGAACTTATTCGTTTTAACAGGTCTCTCCCAATACTCCTTGGCTCATCATAGGCATTGTCATAGGTACTTAAATACTATTTACCCAGGTTCATTATAGCAAAAGTATTTAAATTGAAAAAATGACTCTTCCGAATTAAGTAAATTAGTTTGATTATATACCAATTTCCTTAATGATAGAAAAACATTGGTAAAAACCTGTGTGACAATGAATCAATTTGGGTTTGGTTCCCAGTTAAGATGAGATGAGAAGTCGCCTAACACACTCCCAGTATTTATTGTGTAGTTAACCGAACGTTAAAATTATCGATATTATCGATAATTCTGTCGCGAATGCAAATCACACTCGAAACACGACGAGTGTAAAAATCCTCAATGTAAATGTTACGCCGCGTAAGCTTGAACCGGACACATCGATTATGCACGCCGCTCAGCCGGACCGGGGTAATTGGGACTCATTTGACTTAATTGCCACTTGACGTACGACAGATTCGATAGCGTTTTCAAAATACGCGACCTTGATTTTGAATTAAGTGCGTTATAAAAATTTGAATTTCAAATGAGGAACAAAAGATGACGCGAACATCAAAAATTGTAGATAATGAAATGATAAAAAGTCTTGCATGCCAGTATTTTAACTTACTTACAACCCATATTAGGCAAAATCGAGAATTTAATTGAAAATATATACGGTCAGAGTACTGAGGAACCTCACCTGGTCTCGATCTCTGCCAAAGAAATCTAATTATTCATGTTAAAATATTGATTTCAAAGAAATCGTATTGATATAAAGCCATGCAAGTGGTAAATGGTGAACGTTTCGTTACAACTTAGGATTTCTCCATCTCATTCTCATGGATGTCGTAATAGGCGGCTGAGAGATAGACTTATAATCTTAGGATTCTTCTTTTAGGCAACGGGCTAGCAACCTGTCACACAAATCCTACCATTAAGCCAAACAGCTGAACTATTGGCTCAGTCTATCCCGAAAATGATATAGACGTGATTATATGTATGTATTATAAATTTGATTTTCGAAGCATTTTAATTTTGGCGATTGAGTGCAGTAGAAGACAAATAACTAGTCAAATCATGTTTCTTCTCCCATTTCACTAACAAATTCGCAACACTCAAATCGCTCGATGCAAACTTCCCGTGCGCAGAAAAGTGGTCGGAAGAAACGGGAGCACGACAGAGTTGTGGGAACTTGCAATATTTCAATTTTAATATTGTGTAATGGTGTATAGTTTCTAGTTTGCTGCGTGCCAGCTCGGCACACAACTCGCGCCAATATCAGCTCTCCGTATATTAAATTTTATATCGAACTAGCTTCCGCCCGCTGTGTTCGTGTGAGCGGAATCACTTTAGTTATTATCTCTTTTTATGCTCGGTTCTAAGTAAAAATTTTGTATATTTTTTGTAACATAATTACCTTATTTACAATGTTCTATTCACAAAAGTTAGCTGCCTGCTGACCTCTTTTACTCTATACTGGAAAGAAAAATAAGAAAGACAAAAAAAAACTTCGTCCATTGTTTTGTATGTTATCGATCATAGTCATTGGTGATATCCGAGTCATACATACATCCATAAAATCACGTCTTTTTCCCCAAAAGGTAGGCAGAGACTACATCTTTCCACTTGCCACGATCTCTGCATACTCATCCACAATCATAACTCTCTTCATGCAAGCTCGGCGGTTTCGGGTACTCTTTACCTGACCCTTTACCCGAATAATTCCCAAGTAAAATACATGTCTTTATAGTACATAAACGTGAACGTTGTCTGTCGGTACGTTTTATGATAGTTCTACTAACAGTTCTCACTTACTAAGTTATAATAATGTATTTTGACTTAGAATTAATTGGCAGACAATCGCGATGAGAATAATCTTCCTATTTTGAAGTTGGTCCAAAAATCAAATTAAACTGGTCTGGAAAATTCACAATATTATCGCAAAAACATAGAACCTGCTGATTCCTGCGCGCCACGATAATACTCGGTAATGGCTAATTAATTAAATTCATTGGTTTTGGCGCTAAAAGCTGAGTTGCATTATGCGTTCACTTGTGTTGGACAATACATTACATATGAATAGAACAATAGGTGCGTTCGTTGCAGCCTCAATTTGCCAAATTACTGACAAAAAATACATGAACAGGTCGGTTTCAAATTTAAAAAGCTTAACTTAGACAACTTTAAAATTAAGTATAATTCATTTTGATAACTAAGAACACCTGCCCCCGTACCACGGCACGCGCTACGCCGTTTTGATCGCGTGAAAACCTATTGCTGTTTCGCTTTTTATTATAACGTGAAATAAGACAGCGATAGTTTTTCCCGCGATGAAAACGACGCCGCGCGTGTCGTGGTACGGGGGCTGAAGTAATACCATTATATGAAAAAAAGTCTCTTTAATGTTGTAAAAAAACCATTTCCCAGAACATGGGTAAACAAACAACAAAACTACATCTCAATTATCGCTAGACCAGGCCTTATCTGTTAATTATTTTAATTATGATTTACGTTGAAAATACAACGGCTTTCTTAGCGACACGCGAGCCGGGCGATATTTTTTAAAATTCTGTCGAGAAATTCAAAGGAGTATATTTGCGTGGGCCACCATTTTGAATTTGTATTCGTGCTCAGTTATGTACATCAAAAATTCTACGCTATGCATACCTAGAATAAATAGTCAAAAGAAGTTTGGATCCGTTGAATTGTTGAATTTTAGAGAATTGCATTCACAAATATTTCTTATTCACATGTAAATACGCATCGAGCAAAAATATATAATCTCTGCTTACCTATACGGGAAAAGAAATATTATGTTTATCACGCCTTTTTCATACATTATTTGGAAGAACTGCCTCTGATCCTTAGGCCAAGTTTAGCTAGCTAGTGTAGTTATTTTATGATTGCAGACAACATTTTTCAATTTAAACGGGACAAGAAGCAGCTGACACTTTAATACCTTTCTTTTTTCAAGAACAGCATGGAAGAGAATTAAAAAATTAATTGGAAACAAATCTATTTCGCTCATCATGTAGCGAAATAGATTTGTTTCGAATCAAGTATATACTAAAGTACGAAGTAGCCTTTTCGGTTCTGAAAATGACACTGGCATTTATTTTTGTACAGTACCCAGCACTGACAGCACGGCCGTTTATTTCTGAACACTTATAAGTATCAGAGTTAAACAATCCAAATATAACGCTGCCTGCCTGTAATGGCGCCGTGGCAAACTTCCCGCAACAGAAATCAAAACATCGGCGACAAGTGTCGCGGCGCTCACAATATTTCGTGCGGCTGTCAGCGCAAACTTGCTGCTATTTATCGCTTAGAAACTTCCACCACCCCCCTACTCCTGGGGCACCCCCTCCTCGGCCTAACCAACCGGAAAACTATTGGAGTTCGAAACTGAAGTCTCGGCTGATAGCACTCGTCAACAAGCTCTTTGAAGGCGGAAGAGTATTTTACAATCGCTTAATTAATTTGAGCGTTTGTAACGTCGTCTTACTTATACTGTAAATGCGAAAGTCTGTCTGTCTGTCTTTGTCTCTGTTCCGCTTTCACAACTAAACCGCTGGACCTTGTAACACTGGCGGCTTAACAACAGAATCGATTTTGATAAACTTTTTATGTATATAGTTAATTATCCGAATACGCAGTAATACAAGACTTGAATTGCAAACAGAATAAACAATGATGAGATAAAATTAACCGTCTTATAAATCAACAGCGTATCATACGAAGCAAATTTCTTATATTTACTCGAATACTTTCATGTTTGTACAATTACAACATCAATTTCTTCTCTTTATTTTTTGAGAAAGCGATATGCTTTGATAAAATAATGATTCGTTTTTCTTTTGCCATGTTTTTAAGAAATAGTGAACAAAAGAGTTGTCGTTATAAAAATTACAAGAGAGTTTTCATCAAAAGTATTCCATTATACTGTACATTGGAATAACAAGTTTCTTCGTTAGATAAATTTGTGTTATAAGGCAGATTGTGTTCTTGTTAGAAAAATTGTGTTTAAGGGCTATGAGACGTACCTAAATTTTTATAAAGTTAAATAGAACGTCTTTGAAACTTGAAACTCTTGTCTTTCGCAAAACTCCTATATTTTATTTGTGAATAAATGCAACTTTAAGTTATTAAAATTTACGCTAACATCTTAAGATGAGGCGCAAACAATGACTACATAAAATGACGCAATAAATTGCATACACTAGCTTAACTACGCGAATCGACACTTTCATTGACTAAACATGATATGTATAATAGAAATCCAACTCGAGATTTGGAAATAAATGCAACTCTACGTTTCAAAAAATTTGCGCTTACATGATTGAGGCACACACATAAAACGGCGTAATGAATTGCAGTCTTCCCACAAACCCTCATAGTCATCAGGCAGCCTTACTTAGCTTTCCAGGCTGTATTAAATGTGTCTATGAATTGTATCATTTATTTTTATTTATTTATTTAAACTTTATTATACAAAATACAAATTTATAGCACAATTGGCGAACTTAATCAATTTGTTTAAACCGTAAAATATTTTTAATATTAGCATGATAATAACTTATGTTATAACTTAAGGCAGAAGGTCCTTTAAGTGGAGACTAAATAGATTAACCGACTTGATAGAGACATAGACATAGATCTCACAACTTTTTACGGTAGGTAGACTGAGCAGCGAGACTTGGGTTTTTTTACAGGATGTTTTGATGGCATCTCACATCTTTTTGTAGAGTCCAACTTTTTGGTACCATTTCATTTCGTTCTTCTTCGTACGCCCTTACCCACCCTATATATGGGAGGGGGTCCCGTTATGCCTCATATAGTAATAATACTAGTATACAGTAATAATGATTCATAAACTGCAAATGTAACCTTGTAATCCTATACATTTATATGGGAATACAAAGTTATTCTTGCAGTTGGTGTATTTAGAAAACTATACCGAAATTACAAAATATTTAAGTTTTTCCATGATTAAGACACTAAATTCTATTTGTATTCTAAATTTAAAGCTTCTGTCTCCTAAAAGTGCCTTAGACTTTTGATGATGGGTGAGTCAGTGAGTGACAAAATTCTGAAACTTTAACAAGTTGACATTCTTAAACAACTGGTTAAAATTGACTAAAATTTTAAATATGCCATGTTTTTATAATGTCTGATTAGTTACTCAGGCAAAGTACAAAATTCAGGCTTATTGTTTTATCCTCAACCAAAATATAGGGGGGTCGAAAATAGCCTGAATTTCTTCGTGAAAAGGATGGTATGGCCGTGGCGCTTTTATTTTTTTGCTCGACTTGGCGGGAGCACTGCTGTACACCCTGAAAAATATTTTGAATTTGGATAAATTTTTCAATGTTGTTCCTTTGAAATTTATGCTTACATCTTAAGGTGAGGCAGATACAAAGACTAAATAAAATAGCGTAATGAATAGCACCTTCCCACAAACTGTCAGTGCTATCAGGCAGCCTCGCTTAGCTGCCGACACTGCATTTAAGTGCGTCTATAAAGTGTCAGGCGGCGGCAGGTGTCAGCCTTGCGGCTCGAACCTGGATAAGCTAAAATTAAACTCGGCTGCGACAGCGACCCGACCAGGCGACGTGTGAATAGTTAATACGATGAGGGCGATTTTACTAAAATGGTGAAGATATGTAACTTTAGGCTTTCCCTTAGTCGCCTTTTACGACATCCATGGGAAAGATATGGAGTGGTCCATATCATACAAGTTTGAGTTTTCGTTTATCAGATCCATGGCAGCAAATGCTTTTGTACCAATTTTTATGAGCGATGCTTTGTAACGACCCTTCACTATAATTTGGGAGAACCTACAATATGTTTCACATCACATTTTACCGCATACATCAAAGCAACAGCTATTTTATTACTTTCAGCGTAGATATTATAAAGAATTTTCAATCTAGAAAGTGGTTACGTAAAAAGGATTCCACATATTTTCCGATAACAGTGGCAGAGACAAAGTAAAATGATCGCTGCATAGTTGGCATTCAGCGGCCGTGCGTACTAAACTCAAGTTGTTATACTCAAGATCCCGCTGCGATACAAAGTTGGTAGAACGATGATCTTCTTTCTTGTTCTTTTATATTACGAGGAAAAGAGACGGATAGCGTAATAAAAGAGTACCATAGAAATTAGCATTATCTTGACGAGAGCGCTCCGTGCTACAGCTGAACATTGTGATTTTAAAGGCTTGCTTGTAGTCGTTAATTGTGATAGACGGACAAGGAATAAAAATGCTTTGTTGCGCAGCTATGTCTCAGATTTGGTGTTGCAAAAATATTTAATTAAAAATTTGTATGTATGTATCTAAGGAACGAAATAACTTTTGGCCCGCTGGTGATGATGGTGGTGTGATTTTGCTGTATTTAAACTCTATATAAGATCTATCATCAGAATTTTTAAGTATTTTGGGGAATTCATAGAGGTTAAGAAGTTTCGCAATTTAATAAATAATTTAAGTGTTGGCGAAGTCTAAGTTGGAACAACTAGTAATAAATGCGTATAACTGTTAATATTAGTAACGTTCCGTGTGCAACCAGCAGGCTGAGCCGCTGTAAATCAGAAAGCGCTATCCCCGATAAAGCGCTTTACGACGCCGCTAATAGAGCGCGGTAATGAGACGCGGTGCGCCACAGCAGACTGCTGACAGTAACTCAAGTAACACCAATCAATATTTAGCAGATATTCGAATAACCACATTATTTGCATAGCGACCACAGGTTGTAAAGTTGCCGTGGTATGTTGTATGGCAGTAGTTGGAGGAAAAGCAATATTCTGGTGGAAAAAGATAAGTGTTTGCTTTTTCTTTTAATTTAAAGATTTTATACGTTTTACAAGTGCCTCTTAATTAGGCCCTTATTCTTTCCGATAAAATGCCACAAATAAAAGTATAGGCATCATAACTCAAAAAACCACTTTACGATTTCTAAATGAATATCAATCAACAATATGGCCCAAAATGTTAAATTACATACAAAAGTTTATGATATGTAAATTACTGTAACTATTTTACACCGTGTGGTTTTCGGCTCTTTTGAATTGGTCCACTCTATATCATACCCATGGATGTCGTAAAAGGTGACAAGGGAAAGGCTAATCAATTGGAGTTCTTTTAGGCGACGGGCTAGCAACCTGTCACTATTTGAATCGCAAGATATATATCACGTCTATATAGACGTGATTATATGGAAGTATGTACTGTAACTTTTGCTATGGCACAAGATTCTCCTTCAGTACTTTATGATTAGTTCTTTAGTTTTACTGCAGATTAATGTCTGAACACAGTCTAACATCTTGCGATGTAACGCCACCTTCTTTCCTACATTGTCGCTTTATGACCGGTTTAATGAGTGATTTAGAGTAATGACCGCCGTAATGGCAAGTTAAGAATTGGGGAGGCGAGAGTAAAGCCTTGTTTTATTTTTGTTTGCTTCCTCTCAATAAATTAGTGTTGTTTTCGCTGTAAGATTGTTTTTTGTAATATATCTATAACCAAATAGAACATGGGACACTTGATTATAAAATAAAATCAGGAGCCTAAATCTCAAATCTAAAAATTTCATGATACATATTAAAATCATTGAGGTGTTTGAATTTGCTTGCGTTAGCTGTACAGTGAGATACAAGAACTATAATTTCTTCTTAGTTTGGCATTGTTTTCATTTGTATTGAACATAAATATTATAACGTTTATATACTTTGCGGGGAAAACAGTGTTAAGAAAAAAGACTGTAAGGCCACGTTCGTCAGTTAGCTGTATGGCTTAAGATGGAATTGAGATGCAAATAGTGGCAGGTCGCTTGTCCATCTTCTACAAGAGTAATCCCAAATTAATTAGCATTTTCCTTCTTTTCAATTTATCGGGAACCTCACGGTACTGAAATGAAAATGTATTGAAATATATACGATAAGATTTACTTGAATTTTTCTGATCATATTTCGATCATTGTTTCTAAGAGTGGAGCTGAACTACAGCTCCGCTCTTAAGAGATTCCTTTTGAATTGTTCAATAACATTCTTGACTAATAGACCATTCTATTAGTACATTAACGTAAAAACAATTTGATAAGGCCGCGCGCGGCGACACCCGGCGAACTTTAGCAATAACGCATCGCCAATGCTGATTTATGACGAAACTCTTTGCTGAGGACGGCTCGCGGGCCATGGTGAGGCCTCGTTTTAATACTCTTTATGGGACCGTTATTTAGAATTGACAGGGTTATTTGAACATACTTCCCAGAGGAATAACATTTTATAAGTTGATTAATTTATAGTGCCGTGTGGTTCCTGGGACAAGTACAAAAAAGAATAGGACTACTCCATGTCTTTCCTATGGATGTCGTTAAAAGCGACTAAGGGATAGGCTTACAAAATTTGGATTATTTTTTTAGGCGATGGGCTAGCAATCTGTCACTATTTGAATCTCAATTCTTTCATTAAGCCAAATAACTGAGCGTGGCCTATCAGTCTTTTCAAGACTGTTGGTCCCACAAGGGATATAGACGTGACCATATGTATGTATTAATTTATAGTGATGTTAGGTCCTGAATTCCAAAGCAAGCAGCATTATAGCATAGCATAGCATTAATAGCATTAATGAGGTCTAAGGTACAACGCAGCGATAATACTCTTATAATGCCTATTCAATCTTACCTTGAAATACCCAAGTTATATGTATCGGAGAACTGAGATGCGAACAGAAATCTGATCCATTTGTCGGTGGAGCCTACTCGTACTTCGACGAAGAAGGGCTCAACATACACATCAGATCGATTGCCCAGATTCTGAATTCAAATCTCGTATATAGATACATACATACATACATACATAAAATCACGCCTCTTTCCCGGAGGGGTAGGCAGAGACTACCTCTTTCCACTTGCCACGATCTCTGCATACTTCTTTCGCTTCGTCCACATTCATAACTCTCTTCATACAAGCTCGGCGGTTTCGGGTACTTTTGACCTGACCCTTTACCAGGACGTCCTTAATTTGATCAAGATACGTTCGTCTAGGTCTTCCCACTCCGACCTTTCCCTCCACACTCTCCTTGTATATCTGCTTAGTCAACCTGCTTTCATTCATCCTCTCCACATGACCGAACCATCTTAACATACCCTTTTCTATTCCTGTAACTACATCTTCTTTCACATCACAACATTCCCTTATCACGCTGTTCCTTATCCTGTCACTCAATTTCACACCCATCATACTCCTTAACGCTCTCATTTCCACTGCATTTATTCTGCTTTCATGCTTCTTTTGCCATACCCAACTTTCACTTTTTATATAGATAGTGTCTAAAAATTCAGGTATCACTAATTATTTACCTTAATCAGACTGATACTGTAAGATATAATTAATACATTTAACCTGTGCCTATTAATAACACCCTGTACTTTTACCATAGGTGACAGAATGAATAGAGAATTACAAAATGAATTCAAAAATTCTACCTACGAAAAGGTTAATAAGCTTGAATGCTTCTTGTAAGCGATGGGCTAGCAACCTGTCACTGTTTGAATCTCAATTCCATCATTAAGCCATGCAGCTGAAAGTGGTCTTTCAAATTTTCTTTCTTCCACGACTGTTGTCTCTATCTACCCCGCAAGAGATTTAGAGGTGATTATATGTATGCTATATATTCCAATTTTTATTTTAACTGTAGGCCTATCACCCTCTCATGATATTGAGACGGAATTATTTTGTATGTATTTAAAAATGCATTATTGGCTATAATTATAAAATGACCCAGCCCCGATTTAATTAGCGTGACTCGCGTGATGCACGTCACTATTGCGACACTCTTTGTTTGGTTATTGTCTAATGAATACCCTGAGGTGAGGTTTTTAACTGATTTTCTGTTGAAACTTTCGCGTTGCATTCTAATATTTATAAATACTACAGGTTTTAAACGCGCACGCCACGTAACTACCTTTATTTTATCTCGTGTGGTGAGGGTTTTATTAATCATTGTTTATGGTCAAGCCTTTATCGACGAGTTACGATCAAATTATATGTTTAAAAAAATAGGTATATATTATATTAAATATGGTATCCTGATGCGTATTGAAGTTTGTTTTTGCTGCCGTCCAAAATGTTATTTCATATGACCGACCACTGAGCAAATATTTGTTTTATCATTTTGTTGGTACCAAGTAAATGATACTGCAGATCAAGGAATGAGACTGTACAAGTTACTATCAATATAAAAGATTACATAACGACGTCAAATAATGTTTAATAAAGTTACTACCACTTCCAAAGCGCAATGTTGTAGCGGCGAAACAAATTGCATTGCAGCGTTTCATCAAAGATCTTGATTTTTTTATTATAAATCTTATATCTAAGGCTTTCAATTTAATATATTAATGGGTTTCTAGGTACTTTTACCTTTGACCTCTATAATATTAGGTTAGCGTCTAGACCGCTGAAGCTGTTAGCCGAATAACGTGAAACTAGATGTAATTAAAGTGATGGATATATTGTAACCCGACTTGGGAACTAATTAATGTTTCCCCTAAAATAAACCAAGGTGACCTTTTCATGTGCCGCGTGGTTCCCGGCACCAATACAAAAAAGAAAAGGACCACTCCATCTCTTTCCCATGGATCTCGTAAAAGGCGACTAAGGGATAGGCTTACAAACTTGGGATTCTTTTTTAGGCGATGGGCTGGCAACCTGTCACTATTTGAATCGAAATTCTATCATTAAGCCAAACAGCTGAACATGGCCTATCAGTCTTTTCAAGACTGTTGGCTCTGTCTACCCGGCAAGGGTTATAGACGTGACCATATGTATGTATGTATGTAATAAGTGATGTTTGAAATTAATAAAAAAAATTATGTAAATTTGTAATTTGAAAAAAAGAAAGGATTTCCAGAAATTCCCACGCGAACTAAAATTTACACAAAAAAAGAATAGGATATAGACGTGACCATATGTATGTCAACGTAATCCAACTTTAGTTAGCAAACTAATATTGTAACAGCTCATAATAGCGCTGCCAGTTTGACAGTCCGCCAAGGGCCGCGCGAACACTGTTTTCATTGAGGTTGTTTGCTGTGAGCGGTTGATGCTTGATGCTTGACGCAGTGAAAACTATTAGAGTTGCTACTATCGTGATGATGTAATGATGGATAGTGATTGAACGGGCCGAGGGTCTGTTGTCTGTCTAGTCTAAATAAAAAAGAATTTTCCCGTTCAAGATACGTCTTGTCGTCTCGTCGTCTTATGGTCGTCTCCCCAGTGTCCAAGTCGATTGTCCTTTTTTTCACAGTCTGTCAGTCGGTTTGTCATCTAAAATGTTAAGTCAGAGTCTCGTTTGTCCATGGAGGCCGAACGGCCGCTACAGTGATGATGACATAATTCAAACTGCACCTGAGGTGATGTACCACCGATGAGACTGTAAAAATGATAGAAAAAGTGTGGAAAATTTTAAAAACGTTAAAAAGGTGTCATGGAACCAGACTTGTACATTTCTGTTTACAATAAAAAAAATGAAGATACAATTAAATTCCTTAACTTTATGCCAGCAGATGGTGGAATTATTAATTACAGAAGAATTCCTAGTTCCAAGTTCCCAAGTTCACGTCACACTGCGCCCTTGAATTTAAGTCGAACCAGTGCACTGCTTATTGTAAATGTAGATACGCACTAACATATATATAAGCACGTTTATATACCTTACGGGGTAGACAGAGCCAACAGGCTTGGAAAGACTGATTGATAGGCCACGTTAAGCTGTTCGGCTTAGACACAATTGAAATTCAAATAGTGACAGGTTGCTAGCCCATCGCCTAAAAGAAGAATCCCAAGTTAATTTTGACTTGTTAACTTTTACGACATAGATAAAAAGGTCATATTCTTTTACTTTTGGTGCCCGGAACCACACGACACTTTTTGTTATTTTTCCACATTATTTTATTACATGACCAGAATGTGCATTTTTAATTCAGAACTCATAAGTACCATCGAAGTTTCCGAGGTGCCGCGGTCAGAACTACTAGTTATATACGCGCAGCCCTCCCGCGATTTATTATGAAACGGCCTCTATATGAACTGAATAAAATATGATGCTCTAATACTCTGTGCGTGGTTGGAATCGAGTATCAGGAAGGTCTAGGCAGCTGCTGAAAGGAGTACTTACATTACATTTAAATTAATTGTTTTCATTTAAAATCTTCCAGATTTTTGTAGCGATTACACTATTATCTAAAATCGTCAAGTTACTTAGTTTATGATTGATAGAAAACAAAGCAAGAAACACCAACGCACTAAAGCTACTGAATGTGTAAATAATCTGCCACATTAGAATTATATGTGTGTCCGTGCGATTTTTGGCAGTGCATTTGGCACTTAAGATATCATAGATAGAAATCCATCTTTCCTATGGATGTCGTAAAGGGCGGTTAAGGAAATACTAATAAACATAGTATTCCTCTTGTGGACGGTAGGCAGCCAAAATGTGTCGCTATTTTAATAAATATTCCATCTTAACACTTCCACCATACAGCTGAACGTGGCCTTTCAGTCTTTTCAAGACTGTTGGCTACCCTGTAAGGGATATAGACGTGATTATATGTATGTACCCATATTTGTAAATTGAAACGCTGCAGTAACTATAGGTACCAACATTTTCTTCCAATTCTTTTACTTACGCTGTGGAATAAAAGTAATGTTTGACGTCAATAAGTTATAATAAATCCAGTAAAAGGACAATAAATAAACTGATACTGCACCAAGACGCAGCCGGAACTATCATCACGAGTTACAGAAATATCAAAAAGCAACTTATCGGTAAATTTTCAAACAATAAATTACCGATCTCATAAAAATGTAAACTAACAGCTCAGCAATCTTAACTGCCCGCCGCCCCGGCGTTCCTCGCCCACCTCTATTGAACGCCCAGCTATATATCTTCGGAGCTCTTAAACGAAATAGCCCACTTCTCACCTGACAGTTAATAAACTCCACACTATGCACTCGTAAACACGTGTAACGATATTTTAAACAACAATTTGCTGTAAAAATAAAACGGTAAATGTAATTGTTTAATTTTATTTATTTTGTGCAATTTGTGGTAGTTGTTTAGCAGTTTTATGTACAGTTTGAGAAACTTTAAAAACTTTGCTGAAAATAAATTATTTAGTATAAATTTACATCACTTCGTTACTAACCAATTAATGTACACGGCGACAATAAAAAGAATATAAAAGTTGAATAACGTTAATTTAATTTTCTTTAAGTATTAATTTCATACCACAATACTGATATAATGCGGTTTACGTCGCTCTTTCCAGATTTAGACAAAAACTTGTCATATATAAATAGCACTTACTTTATGGCAAAACGTAAATTCTACATGACCGTTCTACCCTGGTTGGTGATGGGAACAATAGCTGGAATGAATAAAGGGGCAATGTGGTGACCGCGGGCGGCGCGGCTCGAGCCCAGTAATTTCGGCCTATTTGAGCTTAAAGACAGTACTTCTATGCCGTATACTGGCATTAACTAAATCGCCTAACATTTCCACTATGATACCTCTTTGAACTTACCTTTAAATATATTTTAGTTTTTGGTTAAAATCTATTTGTAACTTAGCTTTGCCTTTCTTTAATTATGCGTGTGTATACCAAGAGTTCACAAACATATAAATATACTCGATTTAACATATAGATTATTTTAGAAATTACCATTGACTTATGAGGATTAACGGTAAATGTTTAAGTTATTTTGGAACAGAAAAGATGCCTGAATTAAGATCTATATTTGACTAACAACTTGTTCTTTATTATATGAGTGTCGTTATAAGTTTCTTATTTGTCAAAGTTAGGATTTGGGTCACAGCGTCTCTATATTTATATAGGTATATTTGAGTTTAATCACTAAATTATATTTGACGAGCTTTTACCTGAAGCTTTGACCCGTGAATTTAACGCCATCTACAAAAAACAACGAATTAAACGCCACCTTCCACTTCATTTCCAAACCAAATAAAATACAGGTTTTTCGCAAATCCCACAAGTAACAAAAACAAACAAGCTTTCACATTTACAATATTATTTAGTATTACACATTTATTTAATAAACATTGTCAGTGCAAACAGAGTAGGTATGACGAACGAAACTTTCCATTTAATACCCTCGCTTTGAGGCCAGCACTTTAATTTAACTGTTGAAAGCTCGGTCACAGGTGAGTCGAGCTTTTAAACCGTATTTATTTTACTGCAACGCTATTTAGGCTTAGATAAATTAAATACAAGTAGGTACGTTTACTTACTTTGAAAGGGTTAAATAAAAGCTTTTTATTCAGAACTTTAATTTTAAAATAGAACGCAATCAAAATAAAGTACACTTTCCTGTCGTGGGCGTGCTGGAAGAATTTTCTCTACAAATAAGTAGTGCCCTTGTACTGGGCATTATTTTACGAGTAAGTTTTATTCTTATTTTCCATGATGTACATAAATTTAAAAATAAATAGTAAATAAATTTTATCAAAACAGGAAACTGACTGACTGCAAATAACAACGCACAGCCTTAACTGTTAGATGTAAACATTTGAAGGTTGGCGTGCACCAAGATTAAATTTTCTGAAATTCTCATTGCGGGCATTGAGAATTTTAGATGGGAAAATACAGTTTTTCGTTATTTTACAGTATATATTTTTAAACCCATTCCGATTTGAAAACCTATCATTATTTGTGCTTCTAATAGACATATTTACATTGTCCTTTTGTGCTATAAATTATTCCGGCGGCCATAATATGGATCACTTGGCCGTGTGGTCGTCATTATGTCAAAGGTCGCACGTGGAATTCAATAATAGACCTAACAAACCAAACACACAACCACGCTAAATTTAGCTTTCTCACTTACCATAGATTAGAAGTCTGGTCTTAGACAATGTTTCTGAACGTTTTATATCCTCGACGTCAATAAGCGATAACTTGAATACTTTTTTGAAAATAAACATACTTATATGTAGTCACATCTATATCCCATGCGGAGTAGACAGAGCCTACAGTCTCGAAAGGCTGAATTTTGACGACAGTCTGAAAGGCCACGTTCAGCTGTATTGAAACTAAACTTATTTCTATTTCTTACAATTTTAAACCAATAATCACTATTTACACTGTCATTAGCCGCTTTCAAATAAAAATTTATTTTTGAATTTAATTAGAAGTAAATATACAAAATGCCATTCATTATTATTAGTTACAACGTCATGTTCATTAGTACTTACCACTTAAATAGTCTGATCGCACATTAGTGATGTTTTTATGAACTAGGCCGTGTGTTTCACATTATACTAAGCCAAATATGTGAGATTATTAGAAGATATGATAAAAGATCAAAACGTACCATGAAAAGGTAAAGAGTATTCAAGTTATGACAATATAGCAACATCGTTAGGTCGCATAGTTGAGTGGTCGTCGTTATGTCACACGTCGCACGCGGCGCAGCAGTCCGACTTGACGTATAGCCAGCAAGCACGCCGCACCGCTCCATTACGGCCGAACAAATCGCAAGATTGTCATCTCCTGACTTAATAATGGTCTGCTAAATGTTACATTAGTTGCTATTGAAAATGTTATTCAGACATGACATGTAGGTAATGAGTTTTTCGACTACATTACGTGGTATTTGTTGATATTGTAACAGAATCAAAATAGATTTTGATATACAGCGTTAGATTATTACATTGAAGTGTGAAGGTATTCGTTGATCTGGTTCTAATTCGAAACATACATACATAAAATCACGCTTTTCTCAGAGGGGTAGGCAGAGACTTCATCTTTCCACTTGCCACGATATCTGCATACTTCCTTCGCTTCATCCACATTCATAACTCTCTTCATGCAAGTTCGGCGATTTCGGGTACTCTTGACCTGACCCTTTGCCAGGACATCCTTATTCGTCCTTAAGGTAGAATATTGTTCTTGATAGAACCACATTGCATTAATATGTAAACATACACTATATGATATTACCTGTGGGACATGAGACTTCCTTCGCATTGTACGAACGAAAATATCGGGCGGTGTTTTCAATATTAAAATTGGAAAGTAGGGAATAAGGTAATGCATGAATTTGCTATAGAAAGAAAAATATCAAAATTGTATAAAAATAACGGTCTGAGTTAGTATGAATGATGTACCTATTACAATAACATTATTAAACTTACCAAATATAAAATTGTATGTATGTATGTATATCTAGGATCAAAGTTTACATCAGATGGCAAGTGTGATAGTGATATTGAAAGGAGAGTGAACGCGGGGAACATGGTGAATGGAGCTTTGCATGCCTTTATGAGCAGTCAGAAACTATCCAAAAAGGCTCGACTGGCTGTGCACAGGGGCGTGTTGGTCCCGACATTAATGTATGGGAGTGAAAGTTGGGTATGGCAAAAGAAGCACGAAAGCAGAATAAATGCAGTGGAAATGAGAGCGTTAAGGAGTATGTTGGGTGTGAAATTGAGTGACCGGATAAGGAACAGCGTGATAAGGGAATGTTGTGATGTGAAAGAAGATGTAGTTACAGGAATAGAAAAGGGTATGTTGAGATGGTTCGGTCATGTGGAGAGGATGAATGAAAACAGGTTGACTAAGCAGATATACAAGGAGAGTGTGGAGGGAAAGGTCGGGGTGGGAAGACCTAGACGAACATATCTTGATCAAATTAAGGACGTCCTGGTGAAGGGTCAGGTCAAAAGTGCCCGAAACCGCCGAGCTTGCATGAAGAGAGTTATGAATGTGGATGAAGCAAAGGAAGTATGCAGGGATCGTGGCAAGTGGAAAGAGGTAGTCTCTGCCTACCCCTCCGGGAAAGAGGCGTGAGTTTATGTATGTATGTATGTATAAAATTGTCGCCGAGCAGTTTTTAAAAAGATGGTTTAGCTGAAGAAGACAATAAACAAGTAATATTATATCTTAGACGCTAGACACTACACACTATGATCACACTAGTTCCAGAAAAAGAATCCAGTTGGCTGGTGACATCGTCGAGATTATCGACTTCGTCGACTTAATATATATATATTTCTCGTCCGTGTAATTCTTTCATTATAGTTAAACTTAATTACATGATTTAAAAATTTGAAATTCGTCTGGCAATGTCAAAAAATACAATTTGTCATTTTATTCAATATTGGTTCATTTTTGTTTCAGGTAAACAAAACACCCTATCGTCTAATAGCCAAACCGAACCAAGGCGAGTGTTTTAACGTGTTTAGTAACTCGTTCGATGTGAACGTTAGCGAAATGACAGAGCGTCGTCGCGAATGATCCTCTACTTCCGAGCCGGATTTCAACACCTCGCTAAGGATGTGCCACAAAAAATGCACACATTTTTTACTTTTAGTGTAACTTTATTTATATCTTAAGGATAAAGAGATGAAGAAGAAGAATCCCTGAACTTAAGTTTTATTTTACAAAAACAGGAAACAGGAAATAGCTACTATTTAAGAAGTATAAATCCAAAACTTGACACACATATTGTTCAATATAAAGCTTTAGTACGAATTAGTATAAAATTTCAACTTAAATTTTTTTTTGCCGTGTGGTTCCCGGCACCATTACAAAAGAATAGGACCACTCCATCTCTTTCCCACGGATGTCGTAAGAGCCGACTAAGGGATAGACTTGGGATTCCTCTTTAATGTAAATCCCTGCCAATCTAAGGTCTGCCGCGCCGATGGATGCATGGCTAGGGGCGAGCCTAGTCTCGAGCGTGCCACTTCCGCCATGGGGTTGGGCGACCCCCAGGTAATGGCTAGCCTTACCCTGGCATGCGGGGCTCTGCTGGGGCGGACAAAATTTTTCCCTAGCGTCTCGTGGGAATCGCATGGATGCAAATTTTTTGAAAGAGCACCTAGATGGCGGCGATGGTGTCCGCACCCCATCACGTCTCGTTCCCGGCGGGAGCGGTATGCGGTCTGCTGAAAGCCGCTTTGCGACGATGAATGTAAGAGGAGGAATGAAGGATAAGATTGAGGAAGTATGCCAGATGATGGATGAAAGACGTTTGGATGTGTTGTGCGTGAATGAAACGAAGCGGAAAGGATGCGACGCGACGCAGCACGGCCCTTACACGGCGTATTGGTCTGGAATTTCCAGTACCAGCCGAGGCTGTCAAGGGGTCGGTCTAATTCTTTCTGCACGAATGGCTGAGTGCGTGAATGAGTATGAGTGTGTCAGCCCTCGTCTTCTATGGATTAGGCTGAAAGTTGGAATCACTCGGATCTTCGTTCTAGGTGTTTATGCACCTTGGGATGTGGGTTCGAGGGGTACAACATCAGCAAAAAGCGAAAACGAGGAGTTCTGGAATAGTGTAAGAGAAGTATTGAAAGTTACCAAGCCAAATGAGAAGATTATTATGTTAGGTGATTTTAATGGATGGGTGGGTGTAAAGCGTGATGGATATGAAAAGGTGCTTGGTGCGTTTGGTGACGAAAAGGTGAATGATAATGGAAGAAGTGTATTAGAAATTTGTCTAGAGTGGGATCTTTTTGTGTCGAACTCAATGTTTCAACATAAAGAGATCCACACCTACACAAGAGTGGAAGGTATTTTAAAAAGTATGATAGACTTTGTGATTGTAGATGAAAGATTGAAGAACAAAGTGCTGGATACCCGTGCATATCGCGGTGCTGGCATTGACTCGGACCATTTACTGGTGATATCCCGGATAAGGGGTATCTTCAATCGCTGGCGGCACAGGGTAAGGGAGCAAACCAGCGCTTTGGAAAGAGTAAAAGTAGAAAATTTGCAAGATATGGATGTAGGTAAGAAGTATATTAATAGACTGAAGGATGAATTTGAAGATTTAGAGGAAATGAGCGATATTGAAGATGGATGGAAGGAATTTAAAGAAAGAATTGTGAAAGTAGCTGTTGAAGTGTGTGGTGTAAGTAGAAGAAGGAAAGGAAAAAATCACAAAAATGCGTGGATGAGTAAAGATGTGCAAGAACTTGTGCGATTAAAGAAGAAAGCATGGCTGGATTTGTTAGCAGCAAAAGCTAACTTAAGAATGCAAGAGGTTATAGATGAAGATGTGAATGAAGCACGTAAGGAATATAAGAAAATGAAAGATTTGGTTAAGAAAGCTGTGATTAGAAAGAAAGAAGAGTATAAAGAGGATTTTGATAAAAGGCTATCAGAAGACTTTCAGTCAAATCTGAAAGTATTCTGGAAATCCGTAAGGTCAGCCCGAGGAAATACTATAACCAGAGAGCTGACTAGGATCAGATGCCAGGATGGTAGCGTTGTGAAAGGAGAAGAATGTGTACTAAAGATATGGAAGGACTATTTTGAAAGTTTATTTGAAAAAAAGGAAGGAAATAAGAAAGATTTCTGCTATAGCGAAGAAAAAGAGAATGAGATGGAAGGCGAAATTGAAATGTTCGAAATTGTGGAAGCACTTAAGAGTATGAAAGCGGGAAAGGCTGCTGGGTGTGATAGAGTGTCGGTCGAGATGCTTAAAGCAGGAAAAAGCGTAGTAGCTAGTCAGTTGTACTGCCTTTTCAATTTGTGTTGGAGAAGCGGCCGAGTACCAAAAGATTGGTGTAAGGCTGTTATCGTGCCACTTTACAAAGGAAAAGGGTCACAGCTGGACTGCAAAAATTATCGTGGTATAAGCCTGCTTAGCGTCGTCGGCAAATTGTATGCTAAGGTATTGATTAATAGAGTCAGGAATGAAACTGATGACAAAATATGGGATGCTCAAGCGGGATTTCGAAAGGGAATGGGATGTACTGATCAGGTCTTTTCCTTGCGGTGCATAGCCGAAAAGTTTTTGGCCAAGAGTCAAAAAGTCTATTGCACATTCGTAGATCTGGAAAAGGCCTATGACAGAGTTGAGAGGAATGAATTGTGGTCAGCACTTTCTATGCATGGGGTGAGCAGTCTCTTAATACGAGCACTGAAATCCTTATATGAGGATTCGAGTGCTTGTGTCAGGATAAACGGAGCGCACACTGAGTGGTTTAAGATTGAGAAAGGCGTTAGGCAAGGATGTGTTGCGTCACCGTGGCTGTTCAACCTATTTATGGATAGCTGTTTGACAGATTTGAAAGAGTCTAAAAGTGGATTAAGGATGAATGAGTTACTCGTCAAATGTCTGCTCTATGCCGACGATCAAATGGTATGGTAAACTGTATGCATGAAGCTTTAAAAGAGAAAGGAATGAAAGTGAACGTAAGTAAAACTAAAACACTGGTTTTTGAAATGGAGAAAGAAATGACAGCATGTAATATTTTGATTGGAGGAGAAAAAGTGGAGCAAGTGAAAGAGTTTGTATATCTAGGATCAAAGTTTACATCAGATGGCAAGTATGATAGTGATATTGAAAGGAGAGTGAACGCGGGGAACATGGTGAATGGAGCTTTGCATGCCTTTATGAGCAGTCAGAAACTATCCAAAAAGGCTCGACTGGCTGTGCACAGGGGCGTGTTGGTCCCGACATTAATGTATGGGAGTGAAAGTTGGGTATGGCAAAAGAAGCATGAAAGCAGAATAAATGCAGTAGAAATGAGAGCGTTAAGGAGTATGATGGGTGTGAAATTGAGTGACAGGATAAGGAACAGCGTGATAAGGGAATGTTGTGATGTGAAAGAAGATGTAGTTACAGGAATAGAAAAGGGTATGTTAAGATGGTTCGGTCATGTGGAGAGGATGAATGAAAGCAGGTTGACTAAGCAGAGAGTGTGGAGGGAAAGGTCGGAGTGGGAAGACCTAGACGAACGTATCTTGATCAAATTAAGGACGTCCTGGTAAAGGGTCAGGTCAAAAGTACCCGAAACCGCCGAGCTTGTATGAAGAGAGTTATGAATGTGGACGAAGCGAAAGAAGTATGCAGAGATCGTGGCAAGTGGAAAGAGGTAGTCTCTGCCTACCCCTCCGGGAAAGAGGCGTGATTTTATGTATGTATGTATGTTAAATTTTTTTCATTAATTTTGCAATAAAATTTACTTATAATAAAATTGAAAGCACCGTTCGCCACCCCTAGGTCACCCGGACATTAACTTTGCTGGAATATTTCAAATTCGTCACAACGCGTGTGAGTTTGCGCGGAGTTACCGCGATCGCGCTAATCCACTCGGCTGAGAATTAACTCCGCATTTCAATATGAGCATCAAAAGCTGCTTTTTGCAGGGAAATCGGCTTCAAAGCTTTTAAGCGAGAGAAACCTGTTTTGTCAGTAATTGTAGATTATTATTAAATAGAAAGAAACATTAACGCGTTTTAAATTATATCACCATTAATAAATTGATGGAAACCTTATTACGTTTTAATAATCTTCAGATTCCTTGTATGGTTGTTTTTTTTAACAAGGTTTAAACCTAATAATATAGGAAAATACTAATCTAGCTCTTTATTTATCTTGTACAAATTATACAGATTGAACTATCTTCAAAGTCAGTCCCAGGATTTGTGTTATGGGATACTAATTCAACGCTAAAATACTCGAAAATACTTGTATAGAAAAACATCCAAGACCCAGGCTAGTCAGTGAAAGTTTGGTTTTACTATATCTTGACCGATGATCGAAACCTTGTCGCAAAGTCAAGGAACAAAAATTTTAATAAAATGTTACAATTGAGCAGTCCTTGTTTAAAAATAGGTTAAAAAGTAGGCTGCTCTGATTACCAGCCATAATCAAGGCGGCTGTATTTCACCAGGTCGCTAACAACAACTCAAAATAATTTCACCACAATTTGCATGCGAGTTAAAATATTTTAAGTGCATTTTATTTCTGCACAGTAAGGGCTGAGCAATGTGTGCATAGGCGGTGTTGTAATTTGCAAGTGCTGATTGCTATTCCCCTCGGATTCCTAGTGACAATACATGGTCAAAGTGGAACATACTTCAATTCAATGCAGATAATTGAACATATTAAAGGATTAGCCTCTGTGGCGCAGCGGTAGTGCGCTTGTCTGTAAAACCGGAGGTCTCTGGTTCGAGGCCCGGCCAGAGCATGATGATAAACTATTTATTTTCAGATTGACCTGGGTCTCGTATGTTAATCTTTATAAGTATTTATACTAAAATTTAGCATCGTCGAGTTAGTATCCCGTTACAAAAGTTTCGAACTTACTTTGAGGCTAACTCAATCTGTGTAATTTGTCCCATGTATATTATTTATTTATCATATAAAAGAGTTTCAATCAAAAACGTCCATGATACTCGATCTGATATTGCTAAAATTTAAAATCGTGGTGCACAGAGAGGCACATATTTGAATCCTACCGCGATCATATACCAAATACAATGTTAGTATACATTAGTGTGATCCTTACCGATGATCTTACGGTCAGAAAAAGGAAACTGACACAACTAGATTTGCAGCTAATATATAGATATAATGTTATATATTTTTCTATTTAGCTAGATCTGAAAATTCGTGAATACACATTGATGAGAAACAATTGTGCAATTGTTTCTCTACTACTATGTCAAAATAGACTTTCGCCAGCAAACTTTGAACTAAACGTCGTCAAATTAAATTAAGTTATTTTTTAATACATAAAGTTGGGAACCCGGTTTCTAAGGAAAGGTGAAAATAAATAGATATTTATAATCTAGTTGGAGTTGATCCCTCGTGGGCTCGAAATCAGCCGGAACGAACAACCGATAAAGTCCGCCCGCTTAACGACCCCCAATTTAATTTTACGTTTAACTTCCTATGTTCCAGCCGTTTTATCTAAAATACAATGTACCACGCCATAAAGGTTTATAATAAAATATGGTACTCTCGAGTACAGAAGTTAAATTGAGCCGCGAATAATAAGGTAAACTATGACGTAATTAAAATTAGCATATCGCGAGTGGATTATCGGCGCCACATTGGATGGGCCGGGACATTGTAGCGAAATGCAGGGAAATTAACACGGTTAAATTAGTTCCAACGAGTACATTGTAGTCGTGGTGTTTCATAATGTATAAGCTGTTTGGAACGCGTGTTTTGGCGTATGCATCCACACGTTCAAATTCGGCAATTTAACGTAACTAACGTACTTTATTGTTTGAGGTAACAAATTTTAACGTCAATTAACTTAAATTTGTAGTAGTAGTAGTAGGTTCGTAATAATTATTTTTCCGACATTAAAAGTATTAAAGACCAAGGTTATATAATCTCATGACCTCGATACTTAATGATGCCACGTTTTGAGATTTTTAACCAGATTTTGTTTCTGCTTTGTGGGTGTAAAAATTCTATAAAGCCTATACCTAATAGTGCCGTGTGGTTCCCGGCACCAATACAAAAAAAGAATAGGACCACTCCATCTCTTTCCCATGGATGTCGTAATAGGCGACTAAGGGATAGGCTTACAAATTTGGGATTCTTTTTTAGGCGGTGGGTTAGCAACCTGTCACTATTTGAATCTTAATTCTATCATTAAGCCAAAAGGCTGAACGTGGCCATTCAGTCTTTTCAAGATTGTTGGCTCAGTCTTCCCCGCAAGGGATATAGTCGTGACCATATGTATGTATGTAAAATTCTAAAGCCGATATCAGTACAGTCACTTCCAAATGTCATTTTTATTTATAGAACACATAGCAGTATATCTTATTGAATGGAATTTTTCTGGAGAACGTAAAAAATACCTAAACCCGAGGCACCCCACGGGACAGATAAGTGAAAATTAGCGTGCTCACAATTATGTAAGTGTACAACAAGCTATAGAATTAATCAGCAAAGAGCTGCGTATCACTCGGCAAATAATTAGCGGGCGCGTGCGTGACCAGCGCGCGTACGTCACCGCGCAGATTTACCAGGCCGCCACACAAGTCTATTTGTTTAGCTTCTAATTGGCTCATGCTGTTGTTTGTTGTATAAGAAGTTTCTTTAGTTACATACATACATACATATGATCACGTCTATATCAGTCAGTCTTGAAAAGACTGATAGGCCACGCTCAGCTGTTTGGCTTTGTGATAGAATTGAGATTCAAATAGTGACAGGTTGCTAGCCCGTCGCCTAAAAGAGGAATCCCAAGTTTATAAGCCCTATCCCTTAGTCGCCTTTTACGACATCCGTGGGAAAGAGTTGGAGTGGTCCTATTCTTTTTTGTAATGGTGCCGGGAACCACACGGCACTTTCTTTAGTTGTTGAATGTTTTATGTTAGTTTCGGCCGGTCCATTAGATCTGATCTCTTGTTGAATAATATCAAAATCATTTGGAGGTAACATATAAGTTATTGTCAGAAACTGCGCTTATATTTCTAGAGGTAGTATGAAAAACTTATAGAAATATTATGAATTCGAAAGTGAGTAGACAAATAAACAAATAAGTTTATTTTTTCCCTCTTGACTGGTTATCTACTGTATTAATCTTCTTGATATATCGCGTTTATATAATTGAGAGTCTGGCGTTTAATTCGTCGGTTTTTGTAAATAGCGCCAAATATACGCAGGCGAAGCTGCGGGTTAAAGCTAGTTTCTAATAATTATAACTAATTGTCGACTTTTGATTTGTTTAAAATAGAATCGTTTTTCTACCAGATACATACTTCATCCAAATTCATAATTCTTTTCATGCAAGCTCGTCGGTTTCGGGTACTGTTCACCTGACCTTTTGCTAGAGCGTCCCTGATTTGATCAAGGTACTTCCCATTCCCCTTCATCCCCTTCCCTTTCCACTTCAACATCCTCATTCACAGTACTCTTGTACATATACTTATTTGCTTAGTCAACACATTTTTGCTTAGAAACCACGCAATAAACGTATTGTTAATTTACTGTACAAGCTTAATTCTGTTACTATATATAAATAACGAAATACAAAATTTCCGAAATAAAAATGAAAAAGGGATCAAACACGGTATAACCAAACAGTTTTCGATCGACAGTATTTTTATAGGGAACGCTTAGAAGTCACGCCGCAGTAGCCGGCAGTCCGGCCCGCTCCCGGCCCGGTCCCGGCCCGGCCGAATTTACGGCGCAGGCTGATTTATCGCGATTACCTGCCGATACCGTAAGTCAGCTCTTCACCAATTAACGCTAATCGCCTTTAATAGATTAAGGTGATTTATATATGCACGTAAGCTATTGTTTGTACTATGAAGGCTTAGCTAAGTGGGGTGGATTACAACATTTACCGCAAAAATATACGAACTAGCTAACAAATTATATAATTTTCGTATGTGGGAGTAATCATAGTGAAACTTCTAAAGGTATTCTCTCTGTGCTGAATCAAAATCGGTTCAGTGATATTTGAGTTTCATTGATACCAATAAGAAACAATACATACCTATTTTTATTTAAAATATAATAAATACGGAAGTCATAGTGTGGATTGAGCCAGTTTGATATTGAGGATAGAGTTAAATAAAAATAGACAGTTTTAGTTTAGAAATTCTATTCCAATATCGGATGTCCACGCTCGGTGGAGTGACACGTGTGGACAGCCCGCTCGCGTCACGTTGTCAATCCGTCCACACGTCACGACACGTCTAGGAAGATATGAGAAGTCCGCATGAATTTCAGGCACGAATTGGGAACTAATTTATGGATACGAAATATTTTTATCGCACCCAAACACATATATGACTTTATTACTTACGTCAGAGAGTCAACATTGAAAGGTCATTATACAGCTGAATGGAATACCCATAACACTGAAAACATGAATATACTACTAACATATCCCATGTTTATCGGAAAAAGCCTTCTACAATCACATTGTAAATAACTTTGTTGCCTCATTTCATTGCCATGTGGTTCCCGGCACCAATGGAAAAAAGAATAGGACCACTCCATCTCTTTCCCATGGATGAAATAAAAGGCGACAAAGGGATAGGATTATAAACTTGGGAGTCCTTTTTTTAAGAGATGTGCTAGCAACCTGTCACTATTTGAATCTCAATTCTATCATTAAGCCAAACAGCTGAACGTTTCAGTCTTCTGATGAATGTTTTGGCTCCGTCTACCCTGCAAGGGATATAAGTATGTTATGTCACTCATTTTACTTTTTTACCATGAAATAAATGTTCTCATATTCCGCAAAAAAACCATCGGCCATTAATTCCAGTGGCAACATGTCCGCCCTTGAGAACACGGTCTATTTAATATGTCCCGCAAAGCTATGCAATTTGTAGTAAAATGTGGTCGACCCGGACCCGAGTCACATGCTTGCATTAATTCGGCCGCCAGCCTCCAATGAGCCACTGGGGTTGTGGTGCCAGATCTGAGTGACTCGAACTACATTATTTAAACTTAACACTTAAATCGCTCTCTATCAGTCATGTAGCGTAAAAGTTACTGCTACCTGCCTTCCTGCCTTCCTGCCTGTGACTATATATAATAACATATATGTATATTTATACATACGCTGATCATTCTATCCCTCACAAAAAATTACTTGCTTTCGCAGAACACAAGCGCGATATGGGGAATTCAATAGGCGGTGGATTTAGCAAATCCAAGCTTAAAGCACAAAAGTTCGCTCGACTGATTCGCTCGAAATGATCAGATTGAAGAGGGGGGAGGGGGGCGGAGAGGGGAAGGAGGCACTGGTACTGCTTCTATTCATCGCAGGTTTTGTATGATACTCGGAAAACTTAATCTATTTTGGCATGCCCTAACTTGTTACAGAATAGAATGTTATGACAGCGCTCTTGTTGGTACCTACATTCGAGTTATTTTGTGAGAGATTATTGAAATCTCTTTTATTATAGAATCTTGTACGTTTTAACAAGACATAAAGAATAACTTTTATAACTATGTACTACGGGGATTTCTTGTTACTGTGTAAACTTCTATGCAATAAAGATATTACAAACATACATAGAATAGGTTTCACATGTATTAATTTGGTAAAAAAACATTAGTAGAAATCGCTCAGTAGACAGAAATAAATGATTGATACATACCTTCGGAGGTCTCGGGTTTGATTCTATGCACGGACAAATATTTTTTCTTTGTTCTCTTTTTATTTGTTCTTACCAATTTTCTGATTTTTTTTTTGTATTATGTGATTGTGCCAATCAGAACCATTGCAATTTTTTGTATTTTATTTGACTGTTCCATATGAAACCAGTTCACTAAATGGTATCAACAGGGAAGACTCCTTCTGTCACGATCGTAACTCAATCGATGGTTTATAATTAGCAGAAAGGAATTATCTGAACAAAAAAAACAATGCCTTACCTATTTTCGCTTCATAATTCAAAATACTGCACGCTCGCCACACTTACAATGTCAACGCCAGTAAATTTTGCTCAGTCGCAACGAGGGATATGAAAAAAGCGGTTTTGCGGAGTTCCCTGGGAGTGGCACGCACTCGTACTCGCGTCGATCAAAGCGGCGGCTTTGTCAGAGTCGGCCGCCTGGAAACTGAACGCTGGTAACTGGGGACAGGATGTGGGACTCACTGGATGTGCCGGGAAAGACTTTACAGTTTTACAGAAACGCCGTCCGCTTGGAAACTGAATGCTTGTTAGCTGAGGACAGGATGTGGGACTAACTGGTTGTTTCAGTAAAGAGTTTTGAATTTTAAAGAAACGCTAGCTACCTGGCAACTGAATGCTAGCGAGCTGTGGACAATATGTGGTACTAACTGGATGGGTAAGAAAGTATTTGAGTTTTACAGACATAGTGGAAAAGAAATTGTTACATAAATATCAAAAGATATACTTTGGGCTGAAAATCATAATGCGGAGGCAGCGACTACAACTGCAGCAAATAGGTATAGGACAGAGTAAGGATCAAACAAATAAAAGCTTAAATATCAGAAAGCGAACCCTGGGCTCCGAATGTAACCAGGAGTGTAATGAATAAAATAAAAATTAAGCAAGCAAAGATGAGAGAGAGAGATTGTAGAGAATTGTGATTATGGTGAGACAATAAAGAAAGATTTAGATTTATAGTTTGAGTTTCCCTGTTAATTTAAAGTTAGAATCTCACAATACAGTGTATGAACTCCCAATAAATAGAACTAACCAAAAATGCTAGCTTCCGATAGTATAATCTGAAAAAAGTGAAAATCTTTTCACTGGTATTAAAGCAACTCACAGAATCTTAGGACACAGTGTAAAATGTATTTAACAAATTGCTTGCTTTGAAGCTAACTCAGCCTGCCATTGGGAATATCTCAAAACAAAATAAAATCCGGATAAACAGAAACCTGACCCTTTGTTAGAAGCAATCTAACTTTCAGTATCACTGAATTAAATTCCTGTGAAATGTGCAAATTCTATGGAACAGTTGCTGTCCATACAAGGAAATGAAACTGTGTAATTATCCGATTTTTATTGTAACATTTTCAAATATTTTAATAAACGTCCATCATGCCATCTTAATATAATCGATCTCATAATCTTAGATTGCTATAAAATCAAATTAAACTTTACCGGTAACAATAACGATGTCTATTATTACAGTAAAAAAAATTGAAATGAATAAAAAGGCAAACTCTTACACGCACCTTACACTTGTTAATTGCTATGACCAACACGATACATGTAGAATACAAACAAAACTCCGTAACCTTTTATCTATATAGAAATATTTCAATCCACGCAACAATCCCATTTGAAGGACCGTTCAAAAAGTGCAAAACATCGGTTAACCCTCCCGTCGTATTTGTCTGGCTCATAACTCGGAAACTCGAAACCCGCGGATATTAGTTCTTCAATAACCGTAGTTCCGCTGTGTCACTGGACGGGTTAGCTGCAAACTGCAATACAGTTTAGAAACGTGGCGCTGGCAGGTAGGATGGATGGGTAATCGACGGCGTTATGCAATGCAAATGTTTTCACGGGGTTTTTTTGGAGCGACGATTTTTTAGCGCGTGTGTTACTCACCACGAAGCAAATTGTGAAGTTTCATCAGGAAAACGTTTCTATTTTCAAAAATTCATAAAACGCTAGCTTTTTAATTTGTTGTGTAGGTTCCTTGTATGTCATTTTAGCCAACATACGAGTACTTTGGTAATCAAATAATATGTTATTGGCACCAACTATGCTCTGGTTCTAGGACCCAGTAGAATCACAATAACGGCACCTTTATTGAGGTCGGTTACAATACTAGGCCAACGAATGAGGTTGTCTAATTATAATAACTCCGCAAAGACACATCGCCATGCATGCGACCCGGCTCATTCTACGCATCACATTCAACACGCACTTACCCCTATCTCTTTGTCGGCCCTTTGACACAGGGCATTTACACAGAACAACGAGAGAACAAAGGTGGCGCATTCATTTTTAATTAAAGTTTTTCAAGAATAATTATCGCAAGTCAACGTCTTTCTATCATGTATAATACATGATAAAAGACCTTGCTTTAATGTAAGTATGAGTATATTTAATATACACTTATATCAAACCCCGGTGTGATTTTTTATTTAGTTTTGCAATATTTTCAATTGGAGTCTCCACTCCAATCTCCAGTTAACACAGCTGTCGAATCTCTGTACTTTATTTTGTAATCCTTGAGGCGAGAATAAGCGCTTTTATTTCGGCTTACAATATTTTTCAATAGTTCAGTGTCGTATTTCTGTAATTTATATTTTGTAATCCTAGAAGCGAGAGCACGCGTGAGTGCTCCCAGGCAAATGCAGGCGTTATTTATACGGCGATGCGACTCGGCGCAATGGAGTGCAAACCCATTCTCGACTATTGCATCCTTTTCTAGTATTTTTTAATATTTTTATAGGTGGGAGGGGTGTACAATGTCCCATACGAGCGACCCGTCCCGAATTGGCACTGATGTTATATATGTATGTACATACATCATTCTACACCGTAAAGCGACTTTGTTGTACACTACGAGTATGTTGTGATATAAGACCAGTTTTACAAAAGAACATAACAATAACAGGGACGGTTCGTGTCTCTACTAACTTTCTTAGTTCTAAATTAAACATGAGCCGCCATTTGGCACCGGTTAGGATCTTATCACTATGAACATTAATTATTAGGCTTTATTATTGTAGTTATTTGGTATTTACATGTAGTATGTACGTAGCGAACAGTAACGTAAGGCGTAGAATATCCAATAAAGCAGTTGTGTATCGCCACCGGCGAGATGTTGTGAGAACCTTAAAACATTTAGGCCCAAGTTACACATATTAAATTAAAAAAAAAATATATTAGAATGCGTCAAAATGTACAAATAATAGTAGAAAACAACTGACGACATACAAATAGAGCTATTTGTGATGTTTACTGTAGCGAAGCCCCGCCGAACGCCCCGCCCCGCCCCGCTGAACGCTCCCATAAACAAGCGTTTGCACGCGGCACATACTCGTCTAATACAAGTGTTGTCTTTGACACTGCACTGCCAAGAAAAATGTGAGGTGTTTCGGTTCAAAGGCGGAGGAAATATTTGAAACGTAGCAACGAAATTGTGTCTTAAAATTTTTAACGTTACAATCTCCGATCTGATGCCGGGCAGAAATGATTCTGTGTCCAATTTTTCGTTTTGAAAGCACTTGTTCAATTTTCGTTCGTTTATAATTCTATCTATATTGTTGTTACACTTACATTAAATCACGCCTCTTTCCTGATGTAGTAGGCAGAGACTACATCTTTCTATAGTCATAACACTCTTCTCAAGCTTGGCGGTCGTGGGCACTATTGACCTGACCTTTCGCTAGGACCTCGCTGGTTTAATCAAGCTACGATCATCTTGGCCTTCCCAGTCCAACCTTCTCATGCATTCTCCTTGTTTATTTGCTTAGTCGACCCATTTTCTTACATCCGTTTCACGTGGCCAAACCATCTAGGCATTCCCATTTTAGACACTATAATTATCTTATATTGCATCACAATTTCCACTAATTACACTGTTCCTTTTCCTGTCACTCAATTTTTACTCATTTCCATAGCGTTAATTCTGCTTATTGTTAGATATCTAAGTAAATTAAATAAATGTTTCAAATTATCTCTGATTCTTCATAGATTTTGTCTTTGTCTAATATACATTTAAGAGTAAGGAATCGTTTACAATCTATATTATGTAGGTTAATTATACGATGGTTATGTCGTGTTATCGGCTATGTTAGCGGCCTGTGCGTGTAGCGGTCGCGGGATCGATGCCCGGCCTACATAATTTAGCCGGGGTATACGTGATGAGTCGATTGATTATGTACCAAGTTTCAGCCCTTACTTAATGGCACGTACATATATTCATAGCATGGCCGGATCATCTCTATTATCGAAGCCATAATACCCTTGTAAGTTATAGTGCCCACAGTGATCAAGTGATTTAATAAGTAGAATTATCATACACACACATTTTACGTCTTTACAAAAAGACGGTTTTTTTTTTTTAAGTAGACTAATCGGTGACGAATCTAATAGACTCGGGATAATTGTATTCCACCTATATCTAAATTTTACGTTTTCAGATTAAGGTACAGCCACTTAAGTGTATTTCTTATTATTAGGAAAAAAATGTGTTGAAAGTGCTCCCTGCGGGCTGTCTCCGCCACAAGCTTTCACATATTCCTCAGAAGAATCCGATGCGTCAACAAAAATTACTTTCTCGTACATTATAATATCAAGTAAAAATAAAGCTGAATTGGAGTTTCGCTACTAGGCACGAAAATAGATATGATGTTATCAAAGTCTGGCAATATTCAGTTAGCGGGAACTTCAGAATGCTGTCTCGGAAAATGTTTTCACGACATCGACGGTTTCTGAGTAAAAGTGAAATATTTTATGTTAAATATCATATACACTGAGAGCTTCGTAATTTTTGTGGGGTATGGATTTTTCAACTTTGTATTTTTTACTTATATGTTAAAAATCTATGAGATTCGAAAACTGTAAGCACTTCGTTTCTGGCTATGCAGAAACCTCATTTTTAACATTCGCCATGATCCACGCATGAAACTTTTAATTTAATTCTTCATTCACATCGTAACGATTACATATTATGCTACACGTCTTTACTTGACTTACTTGATTTACTTCTATTATCAAAAGAGGTATCCAATATAATGTGAACTCCATAATTCTAATTTTCATTTAGCTTTCAGGGTCAAATACGGCCTCTTTTGTCCTATCAGAATTTCTTGTGACATAAAAAATGTATGTACAGTATGACTATTCAGAAATAGGTACATACTGATTCGGCGCAAAACTAGAGCGACATCAAAAGAATTCCCGGTTCTTTACTTCCGAAATTCCCGACGCGATGCAATATCCGGACTCCGGAGTCGGACATGTGCAACAGGGTCTTAATGCAGCAGTGCACACGATTGCAATGCTCTTAAAAATTTCCAATCCGTCGCTTTTTGCCGAATCTGCAGTTGCTAACAACGAGTTTTGCTACTAAAGCTGTGTATGTGTAGTTCACAGTGGTTTAGTGAACTTTCAATGTGCGAGTGATGTGTGCTAGTGATAGCGTGTTAATGCTAAATGGGCATTGATGTACCTAATACTTCTCATTTGATGGAATGGAACGATTTGATTAAGAAAGATGGCAAGTGAAAATGGAAATTCACAGCGTCAATTTTGGCGTAACAGTTACCAATAGGAGATCGGTAACAAAGATTTATTTTTAAAATAGATGTTCTACTGTCGAATTATGTTCTATTAAAATACTCGACTACCAGATGTCGATACAAATACGCACTTGATCAATGTGAGCTTTCAGGATATCAGAATAAAAACAAAAAGAGAGCAGTTAGTCGCTATCGCAACTGGATGAATGACCGGCAAAGTGTTTCTCAAAAACGAAGAATTACTTGCGTAAATAAAGAAACTTTACTGACGTAATCTGCATAGCCGCCTAGAGAAAATTTGATTTTCTCTTTGGTGTAGCAAGAGGCTCACTCGTGGCGATTGTTGTTGCTGATTGAAACATACGAATAAACACAACTTTCAACTTAACACCGTTGCTGGAGCTGCGCCGCTGTTCCGAGGCATTAAACCAAGTCGATGATAAAAAGATATTTCCTATGTGGCGGTCGAGGCTAAAACTTTACTTCTCCTACAAGCGGAAATTCACACTAAAATAAGCAAAATCTACACCATTAATCTTTATCGATTCATTCATTTTAAACGCCCAATAAATCGATCACCAACTCGAGTGCTCCAGAAACCCGAACGAGATTCGAAATGAAGTCTGAGTGAGACATAAACAAATCGGCAATATCCATCGGAGTGTATCTTCACTCGCGAGATATCTAATTCAGGGCACACAGTCAATATCGTTAGAGAGCGCGTGACCCGCGTCTCAACTCGCGCGACCCGCCAAGCGCTAACTACACGGATAAAAATTAAGACGCAGCGCGGGGAACAAATACATTTTGGAAAAATATTGAAGCGGGTAGAGGTGACAGCGCTAGTGATATTGGTAACAATATCTGATTAGCTCACTGAGGAAGAGAACGCTTGTTATCATAGCATTTTTGCAATGTTTAGATGATTATTCTGTTTGTAAATAATTACATGTACAATTTCCAAATTATAAAATGTAAGAATTTTTTTTAATCTTACATTTTATGATGATGTGTTATTTAACCGATGTATTTTCATAGTATTTAAAATCCGACATTGTGAAGTTAGTGAAAAACTGGCGACCTGTTTACATTGCCTCACTGCCAAAACTTACTCGTATGTTCCATTCTACAATAGAAAAGAAAATACATTCATGAACCATCAAACATTTTTTTTGGCAAAAGTAGGTAGGTACCTATATTTATTACCCTTTGGCACTCTGCCTTAACTTTTTGAAGGGCCGCCTAAAACATCGCGATATATTGCAATGGTATCGACATGGCGTTTACAACTATGCGGAGTACATGTGGAATTTAATGGCTGTTCCAGTTTTATTCCACAATATAGATAAATATTTTCGCAAATGGAATTGAAATATTAGGATACGCCTCCTGACAGGGAAGAAGTGTCAAGTTAAGACGAAAATTCATTGAAGAAAATATTTTGAAAGTGTCTACGGAAAATGATATAAATGGAATAACAGAACCTAAATTACAAAATTAAATAAAAAACAGCGGGACAGCACTAAAATATTTTTTTTTTTAAAATAAGTATACCATACCACAGAGGCACTAATATAATCATATAAAAAGAACACAGTTACTAATTTGATATATATATATATATACATAAAATTACGCCTTTTCCCCGAAGGGGCATGCAGAGACTACATCTATCCACTTTAATTTAATAAAAAAAAAGTAAAGAACCATCAAAAGTAAAACTAAATTATTCATAAGACTTCAGTTCATTTTCTCAATATATCGACTCTCATCTGAGTTATTTAAACATTGGCTGGTAGAGCGATACTTTATCGGCGCATCGGCATATTTTATGCAGATGTCATGTGATTTGCCTATTGTTTCCTGATAGAGAGTCGGGTGTCGGTTGTCGGGGGTGTCGCGAGAGCTGTGATTGTGGGCTTTGACTCATTGTGACGGAAAAATAACGCGATTGTCTGTTGTTTGTATTGAACTGCAAAAGTGTACGGCTGCGCGTCTTGTTTACAAACTGTTTGAACTTACATGAAAGAGGTATTTTGATGTGTCTGTTCATAGTTTCGTATTTAGACAAACGATTAAATCTACTTTGAAGAAGAGTCTATAAATTTTAATCATTAAATTTGTTTATCAAGATGGTCTTTGATAACGTTCGGGGTAAATAGGTTAAGTGGTTCCAAAAGTAGATTCGTAATCGCTCCCAGGCCACCAATTATGACATGACACAAAAACGATTCTCCCCATTTCTGTATCGTTTTAAAATAATTATATCTAAGTGATGTAATTTCCCTTCACAAACACATAAAATTTAATTTGCCCTATTACAAAGTGGAATAAAAAACGCGTCCCTCACCAAACCTCCGGCAATTAATTATACAACATGACAAAAACACAACTATGCGTTTAGTAAATCCGCGGATTATTTTCGTGACTTGTGACTCGTGACTCGCAAGTCATGGCTCGGTTAGTGTTTGCAATTAGATAGCGAACTTTGTTGATGAAACTTTAATGAATGTTTACGTAGGGAACATACGATCGTCACTTATTAAATTAATTATTTCATTGAAAACAATGATTTTAATTAAAATTTCCATCTTTATCAGCTTAGCGTTTAGAAAAGTAACAACAAACATTCTGTAAAAAGAATGTGTAGTAAGTAAGCAAATTACAGTATTAGTGTCATACGAACAGCCCGTAAAACTTAGCTAAGTTATTTCACTGTCATAGTCCATTTACATTACAGCTATCCGAAAGATATTAAATATATTGAATTACTTACTTTAAGCCTCGACTTCGCATAGAAATAAAATTATGTGAAAGTTTTTCTTTATGGACAAATTATATAAATTAAAAACATTTAAGAATATAACAGAGCCAACTAAAGAGCAACGTACAACTATAAACCTTACTACATAGACTTACGATCTCTATTCAAACACCAACTTATTTCCAACCTAATGAATTCCCAGACAAATGAACCCGCGCTCGCGAAGGAGTCTAGCACTTAGTGTTCAGTCACGTTAGGGCCATCTGCGGCCGCGCATTACGCTCTGAAAAAAAAGCTCCGAGCACTTAATGTGCTTAAAATTAGTTTAAGCTTTAAGAAGCTAATGGGTCTGCACTCGGCTGGTTTACATGAAGCGCACACTACAATGATATAGTAAATGACATTAAATGCAAAAGCATTTAGAACATAAACTTACAAAAGTAAGTAAGGAAAATGTTTGATATATTATTATTTATTAGTATGAGTAATATCGTAGTCAAAGGTGCACCATTTCTCTTCAGAGGGTAACTAATTAAAGGTTCCGTTTTTGCCATTAAGCTGCCGAACTGAAATGCTGTCAAATGTAACTGTCCTGACGAAGTGGCGGGTATATAACTAGTGTGTATGACCTTTTTAAATATAAATTTACCTTAAATTAACATTAAATTTCCCGTACCCACGGGATTCTTAAAAATATCCTTATTCCTGCAAAATTTCGTAAATCGTAACATATTTATGGACAGATTGAAATATACTCTGACAGACTTTCGTGTATCTCGCATTAACAACATCTATACTGCCTGTGATAATCCTGTTTATTATCTCCCAGCGTACAGTACGCAACAACAAAACAGAAAAACCGAATGCAATCCGCATAGGTTCAGCGCCATGTTTAAATTTGCAATTCAACTAGACCACCTTCGCCCTAACTACGAGAGACTCCTCCATATTTGATAAACAAATATGAAAATGAGCAGATCCGTCGGCGGGGCTGAATAATGTAACCGTATTGTGACATCGACATGTGCGGGAACTTGTGTAGTCAACTAGATATATGAACATATATCTATATGATGAATGAAAGCAGGTTGACTAAGCAGATATACATGGAGAGTGCGGAGGGAAAAGTCGGAGTGGGAAGACCTAGACGAACATATCTTGATCAAATTAAGGACGTCCTGGTAAAGGGTCAGGTCAAAAGTACCCGAAAACACCGAGCTTGCATGAAGAGAGTTATGAATGTGGATGAAGCGAAGGAAATATGCAGAGATCGTGGCAAGTAGAAAAAGGTAGTCTCTGCCTACCCTTCCGGGAAAGAGGCGTGATTTTATGTATGTATGTATGTATGTATGTATCTATATTTTGCTAGGAAGGGTTGAAGATCTAGCAGCACAAGATAATCTTCTGTCAAAAAAAATATAGCATGGGATCCTGTTCATCCCTCTGGGAAAAATATAATTATTTGTTTTTCCAAAGACATTCCGATTACGATTCGCTCATCAAAAAATCACCTGAACCTAAGTAGCTTAAAAGTATGTGTAGTTCTGTCGTTAAATACATGCCGTACATTCCACTGCTCAGCACACGTCACCTCGCAGAAGTAAGAGCGCGCCATTCCCGCTAAATAAGGACAAAAATGCGACTGAATCCAGGTGCTTTTCTTTGTCGATAAATGCATCGTGTTGCTAAATTCCCTTCCCTGATGAAGCCGACTTCTTCTATGAGTATTTTTATTTATTTTTATAAAAGTTTTCTAACCTTAATTAAAAAACTATAATCATATATTTGGCTTGTTTCTCATGGAGAAAGGAACATACTACGGCTTTCCGCTTTTCACGATGTTTACAGAATTATCTTGCTTTCTATACATTTATAATTTTTTCACACATTCTCGCCGATAACTGTTAACCTCTGATTTTTTCAAGAAACCTACAATTCGGCCCCTAAAAATTCAAGGAAGCTGGCTCAGTCCCGATCACTCAGATCTGCTCCTACCTTTCAGTGCTGCTTTTATTATCTAAACTAGCTGTGCCCACGACTTCGTCCGCGTGGAATAGTTATTTTGAGCATCATCAAGGATGAATAATTTTCCCTTATTATACTTCCCTTCATTTATACTGTAGTGAAACCTTGAGACAACATCTGTCTCTCTGTTTAATTGTGTACGTGGCTAGGGTCATATAGCTGCTTTATCTCAGAATGCTCAACACATGAAATACCGTTAGTCTTTAATAATAGTTATCCTTGCGGGGATACCGTTGTCGGCTATGGACACCACGGCCTCTCATGCCCTAGGAGTGCCGGCCGTTTAGGGCGCCATGCCGCCCTAAATTATATAATCCTCCTAAAACCAAACGGTCTGGCTCGGGATGATGCCAAGAGACCGGATGGTATGACTTTGGTACCCTGGAGATTGGGGCGGCCTTTTGTGTGGGATGCTACTTGTCGACACACTTGCGCCGTCTCATCTTCAGGTTACTAAATCTAAGGCCGTTTTGCTTCAAATGAGGCAAAAAACCTCAAAAGGCGCAAATATGTAGTTATCGGGATCAAAGTTTACATCAGATGGCAAGTGTGATAGTGATATTGAAAGGAGAGTGAACGCGGATGGTGAATGGAGCTTTGCATGCCTTTATGAGCAGTCAGAAACTATCCAAAAAGGCTCGACTGGCTGTGCACAGGGGCGTGTTGGTCCCGACATTAATGTATGGGAGTGAAAGTTGGGTATGGCAAAAGAAGCACGAAAGCAGAATAAATGCAGTGGAAATGAGAGCGTTAAGGAGTATGTTGGGTGTGAAATTGAGTGACCGGATAAGGAACAGTGTGATAAGGGAATGTTGTGATGTGAAAGAAGATGTAGTTACAGGAATAAAAAAGGGTATGTTGAGATGGTTCGGTCATGTGGAGAGGATGAATGAAAACAGGTTGACTAAGCAGATATACATGGAGAGTGTGGAGGGAAAGGTCGGGGTGGGAAGACCTAGACGAACATATCTTGATCAAATTAAGGACGTCCTGGTAAAGGGTCAGGTCAAAAGTACCCGAAACCGCCGAGCTTGCATGAAGAGAGTTATGAATGTAGATGAAGCAAAGGAAGTATGCAGGGATCGTGGCAAGTGGAAAGAGGTAGTCTCTGCCTACCCCTCCGGGAAAGAGGCGTGATTTTATGTATGTATGTAGTTATCGGTAATATCTATACTTTTGAACCTTTTGGGGTAGAAACTCTGGGACCGTGGGGCCTATCTGCCCATCAGCTTTTCCGACAATTGTCGAAAAAGCTAATTGAGGGATATCTTGACCGGAGGGCTGGAAATTATCTGGCTCAGAGAATCAGCATTGCCATTCGAATTGGCAATGCTGCCAGCCTTCTGGGCACATTCCCGCATGTTGATGCTATGCAAGGACTGTACAATTTATAAATTAAATTTTAGTTTGTAGTCATCTTTTTTCTTTCTTTTTATAAGTAGCTTTAGTTTTAATTTGATTATTGCATTGAATTTGATAATTGTAACCTCTATTATTGTCCTAAGATGATTTTCTTCACTTAGGGTTATTCTATTATTTTTTTTAATAATAAATACGAAAGTTAGTCTTGAGTGCCGCTGCGTAGTGAAAACACGTGTTTATTCTAACCTATTTCAGACTTTTTCAAGTTTAATAATAAAAATGTAAAAAAAAAAACGCGCTAATAGTACACTACCTCAGAGGTGGCAAGGAAACGGATGCATATTATGACGCTTGCAACTTTTTGCATCGTTATATCACAGAAACGGTAGCTTTGTTGAAAAAAAATATTGATACCTTTTTTATAGATAACTTTATGATCTACAATTTATGTCTGAGGTAATTTTCCGATTTGAAAAACTTACCGTTTTAAAGAAAATTGCGATACACCCATTTTTTACCTTTGACCGTGAGTAAATTTTTTTCCTTAAACCGGAATCATGGGGAATTTTGAAATAATGCTTTTGATTGTGTTTTAAATAATTATACTCATTTTCAGCTTGATGGGAATTAATGTAGCTATGTAGTATTTTTTTCATAGTAATTAGTAGCGGCCCGCTTGTGCAGCAAACGGTTCAAGCCAAAGCCGACTTTAGGCGCTACAGGTTACGGCGCTAAATCCACTGCGGGTAATGCAACGTGTGTTCGCGGTTCTACAGAACAACGTCTATGGATAAACTGAAAAATTAAGATTTTTTTTCTTCGTATTTTTTCGGGATAAAAAGTATCCTATTTTACGCCCAGGATAATAAGGTATAATTATACCAAGTTTCATCAAAATCGAACCGTTAGTTTTCACGTGATGCCTGAACATACAGACAGACAGACAAAAATTTTTTTAATCACATTTTTGTGTTTGGTATCGATCCAGTAACACCCCCTGCTATTTATTTTTTCAATATTTTCAATGTACAGAATTGACCTTTCTACAGATTTATTATATGTATAGATTTTCAATGTACAGAATTGACCTTTCTACAGATTTATTATATGTATAGATTATGTACACTTAATTTTATGAACCTTCAGGGTTACCTCAAAACAAAGCAGAAAAACAGCTCCACTCAAACAATATCTAACATCAACAAAGACAGATTTATCCGGAATGAACTGATTTGCATAAAATTAAAAGTGGTTAAGTCCTGATGAATAAAACGGCGCGCCTCGGTGGCTCCTTTGGAAATCTCTTTTATGATTATGCGATTTGTTTTCAGGGTTCTGCGGGAACTGGCAATATTCTATTACCCGGCTTTAGCAGGAAGATATGGCTGAATGGTGGCCAGATGGGAATTACTTTCATTATTTTTTTGTTCAAGGCTCTGGTGCAGGCTTGAAATACTTCACAACTTTTTAAGAGAAAAACCAATATGTTTATGTGATTCTTTTATTAGTTCATTAGTTAGTTTAGTTTTAGATTTTATACTAAAATAATATCTTGTTTTCTGTGTGACAAAGTCGCCTTTAATTGAATAAATGGACTAAACTAACGAGTTTGGATGAAAGTTTGAAGCGAGTATGCAGGAATCTGACAGGAAGCTTAGCAAAGATGTAGCTACCGCTCCGAGGCCTGATGATGGTACTTATTTATAATCGTGACGTGTCAATTGTTCCTACGGGCCCAGCAAACAACGCCCGACTCGAACCTGACCATTTTTTCAACCGCGGCCGTTGAATTTTCCACGCAAGCGATTGCATTAGAATCACGGGGCATGTGAGCTCGATGATTAATGGGGGGTTCGGCCCCTAATGCTACCCTTGTTTATTCTAATGTTGGCACAATGAGCCAGCGGACGGGGCCCCACATCCTTCACGCGAATTAACTCCTTCTGACAGATTTTTTTTCCAAAAAATAACGGCCTCTTTGTTATTAAACTAGCGATCCTTACTCGCAAGATGGTCTGTATTATATGTTAAGAAAATGTGTTTTTATACAAATATTTTTTATACATCTTAGTACACCTCCCTCATTAGTCACGCAATTTTTCAGAGATGTCGTGGTCGGCTTCCGAAGGCGTACAAAGTTTAGGGTTCGCATCCCGGGTCATTTCGGATCTAACCATTTTTCTAGCAACGTCATTAAATTTTTGCCGATTTTCTGCATTCAGTGATGGAAGCCTGCGTGGACGTTCTAAGACTTATTACATGTTTCGCTGTGATTCAAATAGGTAATGATGACTTTGATAAGCAAGAATTAAAAAAAAAAATATCCCTTGTTATCGACTTTCAAATAAGAATATTTTATAGAACTATCTCGGCACCACTCATGTCTCTTCCAATATTCTGGTTACACGTATACGAAACCAAGCCATTATGAGAATCATCAGATATGGATTGATTTGTCAGGTCTATATTAAAAAGAGGCATTACATTGAACTTTGTACTGTTTTAAAAAATCGGTCTACAAATAATCTAAGAATTATTGAACGAGAAATAGGATCGAAGACGATAATGCTCCACGTCTGCTTTTTGTTTGGAATGGAATCCTTCATGTGAGAGCTTTTTGCTGTAGACAATCTGGGTGCTGTAATGTTGTTTGCAGCTTGCTGTCTGCGGCCGTTTTATTTCTAACTCTCTCTGGAGGAAATAAAAACCACGTGGTAATTGTACTATTTATTTATGGAACTTAAGATTTAAAACAAATAACAGGACAAAGAAATTATCAAAAGTATCGAGTGGTCTAAGCCGCCAAATGATTTTTTGTTAGTAAAATGATGCACTTAGTTAGCACACTATACCGAAGTAACACTTTTTGAAGTACCGAACACACAACCAAAATGATTTTTTTTTGTTAGTAAAATGTTGCTGCACACTATACCGAAGTAATACTTTTGTATTTTGCGGAAATGTACGGTTATTATAATTATTCATTTGATTAATATAGATAACTCACATTTTTTAATAAATGAATTGTTAAATTTGATTCTTTGGTACAAAATCAAATAATCTTAAGTTACATAAATCTCTACAGATATCTTTTTACACGTCAAGTAAAATGATTCACACAGTCACGAGCGGCGAGACAAATGGAGTTGCTTCACGGTTCGTAGCTCCGCCGCCGAATTGTGGAAAAACGCCTGCGTTTGTAACTGTACGTGCATCATTCATAGACGGTACACTAGGGCAGATACTTTAATTCGGGCAGGGATTTTCCTTCTCAGATTTATTCCAGGCTATGTTTTGAAGCTTATCAGATTTATATAGCAATTAGAAAATTAACTTCCTACAGACATTGATCTCGGTTACATCGTACCACTCTGCGGAGGAGCCCGGGATGCGCCTTTTGATCCTACAGAGCAATTGGCGGCGTGCCGCGGAAGAGCTGAATATGGAATCTGATGAACCAGTCTTACTAAGACAGTAATCAAAACTGAAGCTATCTCTTGAAATATAACGGAAACACAGTCACAAATGTTGAAGCAACAATACTAACCGCAACTCTATCGCAGTCAATGGCGTCTGCAGTTTCCAATTCACAGCTCCGGCCGCGTCACGGCGGTATCGGCAGCCATCAATAAAGTTCCGGCGTCACGGCGGCTCGTCACGGGCGCCGAGTGACAGCGCGCGAGATACCGCGTGAAATATCACCCCGGCTCCGTGCGTGTTCCTGTTGGGAACTTCTGAAAGGGTGACGGGCTTCAGCGGTACGAGTATATTGTTGTGCGGGATGCGCTGTGCTGTGCGTGTTCTAGACAATTGTGTTTTTTATGAGTGAACTTTGCAGCAAATTAAATAAATATATACGGGACAAATTACACAGATTGAGTTAGCCTCGAAGTAAGTTAAGGACTTGTGTTACGAGAAACTAACGTTGAAAGTTTTCCTGAGCAACCTACATGACTCTTCGTCGCAAGTGAAGAGATTTAGTCTCTACCTGTATGTATGTTCCTCAGATACTTCATAACGAAAAAGAAACCATTAAAAAAGAAAACTGAATAAATTATTTTACGTGAATCGGAAAATGCGTTTTATTCTCAGATTATAATTGCAGTATTACCGCCCGATGTACAACTTAATCAAACTAGTTTTAAAAGTATAAAACTCCTCAGCGCCGGTCGCTGCCGCTGACAAGCTTTCGCCTCGTATATTGATAGTTTTTTCACTCGTCTAGACGCCAGATCCTATCTCGGATTGACAGCCATTTTTTATAGCAAAACGACGAGATAAAAAAATACATTTTTCTTCACCGCGCGTCACGTATCACAGTGGAAAATGGAAAGAAAATAAAAAAGAACGCTTCGACGTGGTCGCTGGTTGGAGCAGATGTTTTAATTAGAATACGAATTATTATTATGTTTTTTTTTATTCACAGAGCTCTGTAAAAGGAGACTTTGAATAACTAACACTAATTAATATTTGCCATTTTGCTAAGAAAAAGGCTGAAGCTAATTACACATTGCGGATTTAATTACTATAATGAAACTTTAGCTTGTATAATATTTCATATTTTTTTTTATTTTATCTTTTCAAATTTAACACGTTCGCATTCTGATTTAAAAACCAATGTATTTGTCACACAAATTAACCCTTTATCAAACAAAGCACTTCCCTTTTCGAGTTGCCATCTTACATGCATACATATAATCACGTCTATATCCCCTGCGAGGTAGACAGAGTCACTAGTCATCAAAAGACTGAAACGTTCAGCTTAATGATAGAATTGAGATTTATATAGATAGGAACAGGTTGCCAACTCAATCCCAAGTTTATAAACCTATCCCTTAGGGTGCAAGAACCATACGGCACTATTCCCAACTTAATATTATGTAATAACTCATTATACAGTATTATAACAAAACTGGTACGCAATCGTGTAACGCGATAAAAATTACAATTACAATTAAATTAAAACAATTTTTTGTTTCAGCTTCGACGTCCGCGGCAAGCACCTGTCGGAGGCGCGCCACTGGTCCGCGCCCGAGGTGTTCGGGCCGCGCGCGCACTTCGCGACGGCGCCCGCGCCGGCCGCGCTGCTGGTGCGCGACGTCAAGCGGCGCGACGAGGGCGTCTACCGCTGCCGCGTGGACTTCAGGAACACGCAGACCACTAGCTTCAGATACAACCTCACTGTTGTTGGTGAGACATTACAGTTCTATTATAGTTACATTTTTGCAGATTTAAAAAAATATATTTATATATTTATATCAAATATATAAATATCAATTTAAAATATATTTATATCAACTCAAAGGTGCGCGCTAAATTTTGACCCAAAAAATGTTTAATAGTTTCTCAAAATTTGGCCAACTATGAGGCGACTTTTACAACTACGTATAAGTAGTCAATCAAGTTGAAATCATGCATCAAAGTAAGGTTTCATACATCCCTAATAAGGGCAAAAAATATTAAGTCTATGTTGCGTCAGCTGAGATATTTTTAGTGGTTTCAAGTAGAAATTGAATCCTTCATGCTTTTTTTGAAATATTTTCAACCCTAGATAAGATCATTCTTTAGAAGCGATTTAGAGAAAAGTAGCAGCCGCAAACGATTTTTCAAACAAATCTTTAAAGCAGAAACACAAAGGTTTTGTTCCGACCGAATGAAGACTTCCAAAACTGTTGCTTCACAAAGCGGCGCGGGCTGCAAGTAATTGTACGTTTATTCACGTGCTGTACAGCTGGGCGCCTTTGGCGAACTGGACTCACGAGACGCTGTTATCAATAAATAAATAGATTGATTTATATTGATTGATATATAAATTTGAGTTAAGTGCAATCGACATCAGGACATGAGTAGCGTAACTAGATTTTTTTAAATATTATAAAAACATTATGACAAATAGAGTACTTACAAATAAGACGGGAATTGTAAAAGGATGGAATTCATATTTATATTTCTACAAAGTTTTAGGTACTGTCTTTTTTGTACCCAAATTGCGACACGCCAGTATTGTCCTGTCTACTATAACAGCCTTAAATATACATATAACATGTGGAATCCACTTACCACGATAGTATATATTTAAATATTCTTATCATACATACACACATATAATGTCGTCATCTCTTGCAAGATAGACTGAGCCAACAGTCTTGAAAAGACTGACAGACCACGTTCAGCTATTAGATTTAATGCTGGCATTAAAATTCAAATAGAGACAGGTTGTTAGCCCATCGCCTTAAAGAAGAATCTCAAGTTTATAGGCATATCCTTATCAAAAACTTATTTCCCTTTAATGCCTGTTCTTTGTGTGCCAATGTGTTTACACTTTGCCAAGGGGGTAGTTGCACGGTTGTACGGACAGAGAGCGATGGCCCATAAGTCTATCGGTGAGTTAGAACGCGTCCTCACGCGCTGCCGCCTGCGAGTGCACTCGTATATCTAGGAAACAATACGATCACCTAAATTCAGAGACGCTCCAAAGCAAACAATTAAGGCGGATAGAATGGTTGTTTACACGGAATTAGCAGCAAGTGTTTAGTGTTTTACTTAGTGTAAGTTTATTTGAATGAGATAGCAATTTTGAGATATATCTTGGTTCGGGAATGCCTTAGCATCCCCGATCATAGATGATATTAGCGGTTGGGCGCGTTACGTACAATTCGCAAAATGTCCAGTTCGCAATTGGTCCAGTTCGAAATTGGTCCAATTCGCGATTGGTCCAGGCAATAGACCAATTTCGAACTGGACAATAGGACATTTTGCGAATTGGACATATGCGCCTAACCGGATATTAGAGACTCAAATTTGAGGCTGCTGCTAGAAATCGCGCAAGTATAAAAGCACCCAGTACTACATATTTTTTTTAAACTTAGCAATATCAAATGTTTTTTTTTTATTTTAAACGGCAAGCTGTAATTTCCACTGATTCTACTGACTCAAATTACCTTCCCAAAGTCACTAAGTTTGTTTAAACAGAGCATAATGACAAGCAAATTCTCACCACACTGCTTAGGTACCTACGAGTGTACTTTATGAATACGTATGAGCGCGAACTAGCAAGATTTGGATAATTGATAAGGGTGCTTGATTGATGCCGGCTTTTGTCATAAATCGGGAGCGAACCCGGCAGGAATATTCAGGAAGGCATGTGTACACGGATCTCAATAAGCCTTCATGGAGCCCGTTATATTAAATTTATTATCTACTTCAAATATTTGCTAATAATTTCGACGTCATGTGTAACGTTTCGCCAATGTGTTTGCTGAACGAGTAAAAATTTAATACCTTTCGTACCTACATCACGTTAAATAAATTAAGCGTTGTTCTGCATAAGACGGTTTATGTAATTAGGTCAATTTTTTTGTGCTATATCTAATCCCAACTAATATTTTTTACGAAAGTAAGTTTATTTGTTTGTTGTCTTTTCACGCGTTATCTACTGAACCAATCTTCTTGAAATGATGTATAATGACGAGCCTGCCGTCGTAGAATAGATCGCGCGACGCCATTTTTATCGCGCGTGCTATAAAACCCTGGCTGATGTAGGACACAGGGTACTTTTCATCCCGTTAAAAACTACTTATAGATCCTATGGAATTTGCGAAAAATCTGTTGCGTTTTGTAGGTTGTGTTTAATTAACGCAGCCGAATCTTTCCATGTATGTATGTAAGACTGTTTAAGTCTGTTGGTTCGGATTCCCCACAAGGGATATAGACGTGATGATGCGCCTAAGTCAGTGTTAGATTCACGGAGGTCAAATTAAATCGTAGAACTTTTTCAAATACAAACACTGACTGTACCACCCAATTTTTTAAATAGTCCGATCATGAAAATGCAGAAATATAGTTCTCGTATCCAGCCCACGTAGATAACAAAGCACTATTCGTTACAAACTTTCAGTTCGCAGAAACTATAAACTACGCAGATCGAACTGTGCTGCACGGCTCGACAGCCGGAATGTTATTATGTAGCACGAATACTAGTTCCAGTGGTCAATATCTGCCGTTATGTTGACTATTGATATCTGTGAATTAATTTTCATAGAGATATTGACACTTGTGTTATAAAATGTTTTAAGCTTAGTTTCATTTGATGTTGGAGACACAATTGTGTATTGGAATGTTTTAGTTTATTTCTCCTTAAAATGTTTTTGAAATGGTTGCCCTTTTAGTTAAAGGGTTATTTTAGATTACACACTATATAATTTATATTATTTATTTTAACATCAAATATTTTCTGTCTCTCTGTCTGTCGTTAACATGTAAACTTGCATTGATCATAGTCAAATCTCGAAAATCCTTTGTACGAGATCAGTTAACTTCTTTAAGTCTATATATACCTCCTACAATTTGTATCTTGTTTATGCAGTAATTTGATTCGTTGGTCCGGTTACTTGCAATACTTATCATAAAATCATAAGCTAGAGTTTTCTTTAAAACGAGTATTGGTAAGTCCGTAAATATTTCCGACAATACATACATACATTCATAAAATCACGCCTCTTTCCCGGAGGGGTAGGCAGAGACTACCTCTTTCCACTTGCCACGATCTCTGCATACTTCCTTCGCTTCATCCACACTCATAACTCTCTTCATGCAAGCTCGGCGGTTTCGGGTACTTTTGACCTGACCCTTTACTAAGACGTCCTTAATTTGATCAAGATACGTTCGTCTAGGTCTTCCCACTCCACCTTTCCGATAAATAAATATTTCCTACAAACAGCATAATATCTTGTTTGTGCAATCATCCATGCCTGTTCACTGGTTGGGTTACCTCCAGGTAAGCCAGGAAATCGATGGCTGGATTAATTAGGGCATTCCGCGTCACCGACTCCGCTGCGGCGCCCACCGTGGCTATAACCTGTAAATAACGACAGCTTATGAAATTTATCAAATCAATTTTTACCACAAATTTAATTTTTAACCACGCAAGTTAGTTACACTTGACAAAGGTTACATTTAACCGGTTATTTTAAGTCACATTATACATATGTTAATGCACTTTTCTGAAGGCGAAGGCAGAGATTTGATCCTTCCACTTGCCAAGAGCCCTTCGTTCTTATGCTTCATCTACAATTAACACTTCCATTTTCTACGTTTCCTGATCCTGCTTCTATGCCTCTTCTGCCACACCCAAAACACATTTCTGTAGTTAAACGTAGATATAAAAGGTACTAAAATTCCACAATGCAACACCTGCGCTCCTTCCCCGCTGATTGGCTGTTGTCGCCTCACATAAAACAAGATTTCAAAATCGTTCCTGTTTTCTTGGATAGAATCAAACACCGCGCTCAAACAAAACATCATTCGATATATGTTCAAAAGCTTACCATAATGACGATTTCTGTAAAAGCAATCTTTGAAAATTGCTTCTACAAATATCTGAAATAAATCAATTCAAACATTTTTTGTTAAAAATTCAATTTTTGTTCAAATGTTTGTTAAATGTAGTTTTTATTATTTACTCATTAATACATGCTACCAAGAAATGTTACTCGGGTTAGTAGGCAAAATTCGAGATACGCTTTTGTAATCCTCTTCGATGTACACCTACAAAGAGTCATTGGAAAACAATCGGTACGCAGGAAGGCGAGCGAACCCAATGAACGAACTCTCTGCCCTTCAAACAAATGCCAAATAAATGCTAATCGTTTAACACCACGCCTCGCTGGATTAACTCCTATATTAATTGTGCCCAAGTGAGAATGCCACAGTACTGTCATGGGCGAAAATAACGGCCCTTTTATAACCTTTATTTTCTAAACAAAGATTACTGAATCTCTTTTTCATAGGCAAAATTGTGATAAATATTAAACGGAGCAGGATAATAAGGAGATATGTAATTTTTTTTTCATTTTCATAGATGTTGCCCTGTTTAGGTCTGTGTCTGTTTCTCAAGCCATCTAGATCAGCCTTAAGCTCTTGACTGCTTACTTGCTTCGCTGTACTCCAAGTAGCTAAATGTTTCTTAAGTTTTGGTCGTCCTTCAGGATTTTCAATAAAACGCACAAACAAAACCATTGAAAGCGACTTATTTAATGAACTCCCAGCTGCATCACGTATTTGACTCACTCCTACCGTCAGTTTCAATTTCTACTATATAAGATACTTGCAGCACCGAAAATTTCCAAGAATTAATATAAAATCTAAATAGTGCTTGGAACTCATAAAGGCAGTTATTCCCCGAAATGATTCATTTATAGTCAGTCAGCGCTGCGCAAATATGGAAATCTCATAAAGCGGGCTGAACTAATCACTTCCGAGTGAGCCGCGCGGCGAGGTGTGTGCCGCCTAGCGCAATGTGGCGCTACAGAATATCTAATGTACAGAAGACAAACCAGAAATCGTATGAGAGCTAATGAATCTAAGACTAACACGAAAGTCACGAATCACAGGAATTTTCGAAGAACGAGTAATGTCACTGTAACCTAACTGTGAATCTCAATTTTATCATATTTTACTTGTTATTTTGTTCACATCGTAAAAAATAAAAACGTGAAATGTGTTTGTTAATTGGTTACTCGGAGCAAAGCAGTGGAGATTACAATACAAAAATAATTAAGCGATCCTTATGTAGACAGACTTTCAAGTAGTATAGGACAACTATTTATGATTTGTATGTGGCTGCTTAACATTGATCAAGGTTTGCGAGTAATATATAATTTCCCTCAAGGTTATATCTCCGTACGTACGATAGTTCACAATGACGCGACATTGCCTACAACCGTGAGGCAGAATGTGATGAAGTTTAATTGGGACAGCATTACTGGCGTCATTTGTACGACTAGATAGCTGTGAATAATTTAACGACAGTTATTTATATACTAGCTGTTACCGCAACTTCGCCGCGTGAAATAATTATTTTGGGCATCATTGAAACCCTCGAGGATGAATAATTTTCCCCGACTTTTTTCACATTCTCCATTATTTCTTCGCTCCTAATAGTTGCAGCGTGAGGTTATATAGCCTAAAGCCTTCCTCGATAATTGGTCTATTCAACACGAAAAGAATTTTTAATTCGAACCAGTAGTTCCTAAGATTAGTGCGTTCAAACAAACAAACTCTTCAGCTTTCTAATATTAGTATAGATAACTGTGGAATGTATCAATCAAATTTATAATAATACTCTATTAGGCCATACAATTTTTTTTTAAAGTTTAAATATACATAGTTCAAAGTTTTTTGAATATGCGCCACCTGGGTCCCACTTAAACCGACCTATATGGTTGAGTACTAGCATGATTCTTCTTGTTTAAATCCTTTAAATTTTAAATGAGATTTCTATTTACCCCCTCTCTTCCTCCTGGCTTTAGTCCCGATCGCATCCTTACCACTCTAGAGACAATCGGGGTATGTCTTTGACCTTGGATCCTAGATTAGGTGAGTCAGGTTTTTACACGAAGCTACTCCCATCTGACCTCCGCAACCTTAGCGGGGAAGCCTAACCCATATTGGATCGATCATGGTTATCTGAATGTGCGATTTCCTCACAATGTTTTCCCTCAACGTAAGTGCGTAAGTATATTTTTCAAACTGTCATAGGCAAATTCTTGATACTATCTGTTCTGGGGTCATTTATATCATTTCTCTTCATCCATTCATCAATTTTCAAACAAGCTCGCCTGTGTTACGTAATCCTCGATGCTGTCTTTAACTAAGCAGTGAGAAGGCAGTAAGTAGCGGCGGCTAACGACTTGCGCGCGCGTCCCGGGACGGGGCGGCTCCCTCCGAGATCGGATTACTCCGGGACAAATCTTGTTAGATCGCCGTTTGTGTTCTCAAACCGGATTTGCGTGTACAACGTGCCTGTGCAAACATGCTGTAGATATGTATGACCGTTTATTAGCTGATGCCCGAAGATAATCTTGTGGAATACTACTCTGTCAAGAAAGTAGCAGGAAAAGATCAATAATACACAAACTGTTTGTTATTCATCCAAATTTATTTTATCACCTTCAAAATATGCTCCTTTAGAAACGATACACTTACGCCAACGAATAATCCAATCATCAAAACATTTTTTAAACGCTGTTTCCGGAATTGAGGTCAGTTCTCGCCGCGAATTCTCTTTTATGTCTTCTACCGATTGAAAACGGGTGCCACGAAGTGGTAATTTGAGTTTAGGAAAAAGAAAAAAGTCGGCTGGAGCCATATCTGGTGAATATGGTGGTTGCTCGATGGTATTTGTTGAGTGTTTGGTTAAAAATTCGTTCACAATGATGGCCTTGTGCGAAGGTGCATTATCATGGTGCAAAATCCAAGAATTTTCTTTCCACAAATCTGGCCTTTTTCGTCGGATTTGCTCTCTTAAACGCCGCATAACACTCAAATAATATTCCTTATTTACCGTTTGACCTTCCGGCAAGTATTCCGAGTGCACAACACCGCGATAGTCAAAGAAAACAGTCAACATGACTTTGACTTTTGAACGACTTTGGCGTGGTTTTTTCGGTTTCGGTTCAGTTGGAAGGCGCCACTCCGAAGCTTGTTGACTAGTTTGCATGTCAAACTCGTAAACCCACGTCTCGTCACCAGTAACAATGCGTTTCATGAATGTTGGGTCGGAATTGACTCGTTCTAGCATGTCCTCAGCGACTCTCATGCGATTGAGTTTTTGAAAAAAATTCAGGTCTTTTGGGACTAGCCGAGCGGCAACATGTTTCATACCCAAATTATTAGTTAAAATGGTACGGATCGACTCGTGAGATACAGAAAGTTCGGTGGCTATCTCTCTCAAAGTTGAATGAGGATTTTCAGTCACTATTTCCTTCACTTTTGCGATGTTAACTTCAGTTGCAGACGTTGATGGCCTACCGAGAGAGCGAGGCAAATCTTCCATCACATCTCGACCGCTTTTGAACGCTTTGTACCACTCATAAGCACGAGTTTTTGATAAAGTCGATTCACCGTAAGCCTTCTGTAACATTTTCAGTGACTCCGAACACGATATTCCATTGGCAATGCAAAATTTAAGACAAACTCTTTGTTCGATGTTTTTATCCATTATGAAATTAGCAATACACACTAGATATGATATAACTAAAAATAGCACTGTATTTAATGTAAACAACAGATGCAACTCAAACTCCGCGCCAAAATGGAAAACAGTTGTGCCAATCTAACAACAACAAAAAAAACAAAAATTTGAATTTGGAACCATAAATAAATAATCCATTCCCGATACTTTTCTGACTGAATGTATTATTATCATCTTCTTTATGAAATTTTAGTGCCGCGTGGTTTCCAGCGTTTTAGAATAAAAACACTCTTTATCTTTCTCGTGGATGTCGTAAAAGACGACTAAGGGATAGGCTTCTAAAGCTGAAATTTAGTGAATTTAACTAAAATTTATACTAATATGTCCAATGATAATGAATGCAATATCTTGCTGAAATTGGCTGTATTCACTCTCGCCTTGATAATTTCCAAGGTTAAAGAGAGATAATAAGTATCGGAAAAAAGAGACTTGGTGCGTGAATTCTAAATTAACAATTACTCATTACCTTACATCTCCCCATTTTCCTTGTATAACACAACATTTTTATTACCAGCACCATGAACAAAATCGACTCGCAAGAAGACATTTCAAACATTTTCATTGACCAAAAATAACAAATCTGAAAACCCTTTAACTCTAGGATCCGAACAAGGCCTCCGCAGTGCAAACAAATAACTACACCAAGCCGTTATAACCCTGAAAACAGTAGAACCCGTTGTTATTTGCCCGACTCAATTCCCGGCGGCGCGCGGAGCACATGTCTGAGAAAGTAATATTAAACACTCGATCATCCGCCAAATGTTTGCCTAATGTTATTTCATAATAGCAGCTGAACAATACACCCTGTTCTTTCCACCTTTATTTATATTTATAGCGCCATAAATGTAACGCAATTTCTTTACTTGTGTACATGGAAGAGTTGGTGGACTAGAGGGACTAGCAAGGCATCACGGTTCAAATCATACGTTCCCAAGTTACGTATAATACGTAGTTTAAGAGCTACCCGATGTTCCAGAGTAATATTTAGAGAAAATTTGTCAAAAAAAGTTCAGGGTCCAGACAACTGAATGAGTTCAAGCAAGGTTTGATTGTCATGTTGCTAGTGTCACAGATCATAGGTTTTGCGAAGCAAAATTATGTTAATTAGTGCCGTGTGGTTCCCGGCATTAATAGAAAAAAGAATAGGACCACTCCATCTCTCTCCCGTGGATGTCGTAAAAGGCGAATAAGGGGTAGGCTTATATACTTGGGATTCTTCTTTTAGGCGATGTGCTAGCAACCTGTCACTATTTGATCTCAATTCCATCACAAAGCCAAACAGCTGAGCGTGGCCTATCAGTCTTTTCAAGACTGTTGGCTCTGTCTACCCCGCAAGGGATATTGACGTAATTATATGTATTTATGTATGTTAATTTAAATATCTGACAGGTTTTTAAAAGGTAATTTACTTTATTGTTGCCTTATTCTACTGTAACATAAAATTTTTGCAACACTGTTTATTTGTTGTTTCACAAACGCCACTTACTTTTTATGGTTTCCGAAGATATATTACCTTCTTGTCATAATAACGTAGTACGTTTGAACAAACTACTCGCCACTAAAATATGTACGTCGGGGCGAAGACAGCGGGTCACTGGTACCGCGGTATTAATCATAAAGATATGTGCACGTGATTTATGTCTGTCTGTCCGTACGCGGCATTTACAAGCGGCGGATGCGACTAGTTGCAGTGGTGTGTCATTCTCAAATGTTTTTATTTGTTTGATTTAATATTGTGCAGTCACGGGGTTCTAGAGTCTTGTTTATTTATAAATCAATTTTTAAATAAAGTAAGTTGTGCTCAGGAAAGTTATGTACATACAAAATAATCACGCGTCTTTCCCAGAGGTATTTCAAAGACTATATAGTCTTATATAGTCTTTGAAATACCTCTTATATAGTCTTATAAAGTCTAATATAGTTCTATATAGTCTTTGAAATACCTCTGGGAAAGACGTGTGATTATTTTGTATGTACGTCTACAGCATGAATATTGAAAAATCTTGTTTGTTGATATTATCAGTAAATTAGTTAACTTCTTTTTTTTGTTATGAAAATATATAGACTTAAGTTATGAATAAAGAAAATAATCGTGATAACACCCATTCAGGTAACTAAATGCATTAAATTCTTTAAATAGTTTCAATTAAGAAGTGCACAATCTTACTCCATTAACGACCGTTCCGAAACAATTTTCCTGTATAATTAATAGCGGAAACATATTACAGAATGCAGTAAACGCGATCGGAAAGAGCCCGGGACCGAAGCAATTAATCAGGGCCATACAGCGCAGGTGATTGCTAACAGCTCCGTTCGATTAGCATCCACCCTGGATATAAACTTGAGTTCTATAGCTTTATGCATAAAGGCGGTAGTTCTTCGACGCGTGCCTGCGCAGTGCCACCGCAGCCGGCCTATTTCGGTCGGCTCCGTTTAAAGCATCAAAGCCCAATTGGGTTTTACATTCGACACAGCCTCGTCCAATCTAACTTTAGCCTCTAATACTGGTTGAGCGATCTGCTGCGCCTAACAGTGTTGCCAATTTTGAAGAATTGCAACACGTGTGTGGTAAAATTTTCGCCTTATAGTGGAAAAAAATATTTTTTTTGTGTAGGTATTTCTGCTATAATAAAAAATGGCGTGAAAGTTTGGCCCCAGATTTGCGTATTCAGATCATCATTATAATTCCTGTTTAATTCATTCCTCGTTTGCCCTTTATGCCTTTGACTATTATGATGTTTATAGTAAACTATTTCCTAAGATAATACAAGTTGCCTAATTTTAATTCGCAGTGATTGGAATAATAATCACTTACTTATATCAAAACTGAAAGTTAAATTGATTAAATTTGAACTGTTTATTATAATTATCTGAAGCTGCGGCAAGTAATGGAAAGTAACAGGATTTGCATCAGAAATCGAGCAAGCAGCTAATATAAAGACAACAGGGTAATCAGATCTCGCGCCCGGAGCCCGGCGCTGACGGCCTCTCCAAGTGATTAAAGTTTAAAACTCGATTGAGGGTGATCGCGCAGTATCGCTGTCACGCTGATAGCAAAGGGAAAGTAGACTGGGAAAGTAGTACCTGCTACTTTGAAAGCCTTTTTATTCGTTATTGTATATTTCTATTGTATAAATAATAGATATGGCTTCAAAATTCGCAGTTTACTCGAAAGCTTACATGCCGTGAAAAGCTTTCTCAAAGTTGTTAAGGTCGGTGTTATGTGTATCATTATTCTGATGATTGTCCCGGCTCAGAAATCCCTAAGTATGTATCTTAATGTAAGGCTACTCCCAAGTTCCTAGACTATGCTTATCATCGCTTAAATATTTAGACAAAAGTCTGGACGAGCATTAGAATTTTGTTTTTCTAACCAAAATATGCCACGATCTAGGGCCAACTAGTTACCTCTTTACTACTAAGTGGACAAAACAGCCAAAACTTCATCAACATTTGATCCCCACAAACATGCAAATTGAACCATAAGTTGTACGACTGCAAATCTTTTTAGTCGGAGCTTTAAAAGGTGCCGGAGCCGACCGAATGTTTGTCTGTGTACACACGGCTCCTGTCCCCTGAAAGAGTGCAATCCAATTAATGGTCATGTTGGTCCTGTACAAAGAGTAATTACATGCCGGCCTCGGGGACAGAGCAAACCAAACAATATGACGGAATGCGATTGATTTGGTCTTACGGCTTGTTTGGAGTGGCAGGAGTAAATGATAAGCATGCACTGAATGTCGGATTATGAAATTATCTTATTATATGTATAAATGAAATAATAATAATATTAAAATTGGCAATTTTAATGGTAAATCGTCAGCGTATCATGCATCTAAGATAAACGCTTTTGAATAGGATGGATTATTTACAATGTTACCTATAAATCGGATTGATGTTACAATATTCCGCTAGATCCGCCATCATGTAAATGTTGCGTATAATCAATCTATCTTTTCGGATTAATTTTATAAATGCATTCACAATTACAAGTTTACAAATGACCACATAGATTGCGCGATTTGGGATGCAAAATATCTTATTTTTCCAGTACATCGGTTTGTTGTAACTCCACTTCTTACTTCTTCCAGCCCGCTCACATATATTAAATAACTTTTTGCTTGCCCACAGTTCCCCCAGAGAAGCCGGTGGTGGTGGACCGGTGGGGGCGCGTCATCAACACCACCACGCTGGGGCCCCACGAGGAGGGCCAGGACGTGCTGCTCACTTGCAGGGTTCTCGGAGGTACGTATGCAGAAAGAAACATTGTTTTTAGCCAAATGTTTGGTTTTATCCAAAATTTTCTTGGCGAAATACATGAGGCTACATTCGGTTATTATATAATTGCTGGAATTATAATCATGTACAAATTAATATATGAACAAATTTCAGCACAAAACCCTTAGCATATCTGAGAATTCAGCATCTAGTAAAAATCCATGTAGATTGATGCTTATTGAACTGACAAAGTGATAACCAAAGTGAATGACGTTGTTGTCTATAAGTGTGCCATTAAACACAAGTTATCTAAGAATTTGCATTAGAATTAAAACAAAAAAAAATTTAACTCCAATGCAAGAAAAAAACATTGTTTATTACGTACATATACCAAACACTGTGCAAAATAAACAGCTCTTCAACAAACGGCGTGGTCTACACGTAAATAAATTCTCCGATGGCATTCTCTACGGCGTCCTTTATCCTTTGTCTGTTTGTTTGTTCGTGCGCTTTTGTCCGTCCTCGCCAGGGCCGGACCTCGGCCCGCTCCGCTCGGATTGAATTAGTTCAGGTCTGAAGTGCGCGGACGGCGATCTAATTCCGGATGTCAATGGATTTAATTTGGATTTGTGTTGACACGGACAAGTATGCGCCGGGCTGCGATATTACTATCTTGTTAATGAGTTTCTGACTGTAGGGTCAGTGTTTAATATAATGGTTGGAAATGTTTATTATTAGGATAGTAAATGTATACAACTATACATAGATAATTACTCCTTGTCGTTTCATTTCCAGAGTTTTTCTTTTGATATGTAACTTGGTGACGGTGCTAGCATAACGAGATCTTTTGGAATTGTTATAAGGTTGATACCTTAAAAAGGGATTTTTATTGTGTCATTATATTTAATGTTTGACTAAATTATTAAAGCCAGGAGATTAAGGTGTTATGAAAAATATAGGAAATAAATCCAAAAAGCTTAAAAGTCACATCAAATACCGCAAAAGTTTCTGAATTATATAATTGAGCAATGGAATAAAGCGCAGAACTTGTGCTACTGGCAAATTTAGATTTTCTTACAAGAGCCTATTTATTTATTCATTTTTTTATTGCCATTCAATACGCATACATGATCTCCCAATCCATCGTCGTTGCACGTCGATCAGAACACGGGTGCGGTGACATAATGACGTCACCGACCCCCGCTCAAAGTGTCACCTCGCCACTTTAGAGTCGATATCAATTATGCAGTGACAAAATAGTTCCGGGCGGCGCGCTGTCGTGACTCTAAAGCCACAATCACGGGGCAGGTCGGGGCAGGATCCGCCGCACTTTGTAAAATAACAGTGTTACAGAAAAAATATTCCTATAAATTTTACCCTAATTATTTATTTAGTTATACTTTATTGCACGTAGAAAAATAAACAGCAGATGGGCAAAATGCCTTGTGGTATTCTCACGATAAAACACCACGATTAGGCTTGTTCACGGAGTGTTGTGTGTCACATTGGAGTTCACCGAATTTGATTTTAAAAAAGAATCATTATTATTCTACGCATAATTTAAGAGGCAGTATTATAAATATCACCTGCGACCCATCGCGACACCAACAATGATCCTAAATCTAAAGTCGTATTCCGTCGCTCACTGTTTTGCCCACTTTCTCTTTGATAACTTCGTTTTCTTTGTATTGGATTTAGGTATTTGTAGAATAAACATGAGACGAAATAGCAACTTGATTTGAGAGAACGTCGTGATTGTTCGGCCCCCGCCTGCAGCTGTCTTTTTGTTTCATTGTCAGAGAATTATCTCTGGCTGCTTGTATGTATTGATTGCCTTTGTTGCTGTAATAAACTGACAGAACCTTTTGTACAGAGCCCCGCGTTTTTAATGATTAACAGTTTTCTTTTACTAGAATTTAAAAAAAATTCTTTTTGATATTTCCGTTAGAATCACTGTAAAATAAGAAACCTATGTTAGACCTTTATTAACACAAAATTTAATTTAATTCGTTCGAGCAGTTTATCTGACAATGCGTAGCAGACAGGCGGACAAGAAAACATATCGCAATTATAATATTAATGCAATGCTCAATCTACTTGTATGCGTTCCCTTAAAAATCGTCTCAACTCATTTATTCCTTCCAACTTAAAAAGAAATAGGATCAACAGGCTGGAGGGCGCCGGCTCCCCGCGCCGGGAGGAAGCCCACCTCATCAGAAAAACATCTGCCTGAACAACAATTGATTTTTCGGCCGCTATCAGGAAATACGCTCCAATCAATTTCTCGATTATGCAAATTCGCCAGCCTCCGTCAATTCAAATTTCGTCGGAGGGTATGCTATAATCGGATGAAATCCGTTGCGATTGGACTCGTGTTTTAACTAAATGATTTTCGGACGGCTGTCTTTTGTTTGATCACCGCAAATATTACATTCACCTAGTTACTTTAACTCTATTTGAACGCAGTGAAGCTGTTATGATAACTCAGTCATTAATCCCTCTGACGTAAAAGATTTTATTTACTTATTTTTGTATTTATATTCTTCTCCTAACATGTACGTACATATCCCGTCTTACATATTATCTAATCAGAGATTGACAGAGCAAATAGCCACAAGACTCAAATCACCTTTAGTTGGATGGGGCATTACTAGAATCTTTCGAAATTAAATTCACAAATTGTTTTTGTAGATTTCCCAGTGTGAGGTTATGGGCCTTTTGATGTGCACTGCATATAATGATATCGGAGGCAGAACAACGGTTGGAGTGAGTCGGGGTGCGGATAGTGATACGGACAAATAAAAGGTTTTCTGTCTGTGAGGCCGGTCGGCGTGCAATATACTACTGTTCATATTTGTAACGTTAATTTCTATAGCAGTCCTACATTTGAATGCTCATCCAGTTCTTATTGTATTCCGCTTTTATTGTTGAAAATGGTTCATACGAAAAGTTTGTAAAATACAACGACAAATATTTTAACGTCGTTAGTACGAAATATTATGGTGAAACCTTTTGTTCTGACAAAAGAAAACTACTACCTACTCTCTTCATCTCACAAGCGAATCATCGAAACCCCAATACAAACTTGTAATAGCAGTAATAACGCAAACCGTCGCGTTCTTGTTTGTGTCAACACAAATCCAAATTAAATCCATTGACATCCGGAATTAGATCGCCGGCCGCGCACTTCAGACCTGAACTAATTCAATCCGAGCGGAGCGGGCCGAGGTCCGGCCCTGGCGAGGACGGACAAAAGCGCACGAACAAACAAACAGACAAAGGATAAAGGATGCCCTCGGAGAATCTATTTACGTACAGACGACGTGGCTCATCGAGGACTATCGGATCTGCGAGGTAGTGACTATACTGTAAAATTTAACTTGAAAATCTTAGACTGAATATTTCACTAAATGTAGATATTTTGTAAAAATTGGGCAATAGTCAATAGAATAATTAAGACATGCCAGGAAAGTTAAATGTTACGGCTTGCTTGTTGAAATGACGGCACCGTTGATCATTTGCATTGTTCCTAATCGTTGTGATGATCATTTGCATTGTTCCTAATCGTTGTGATTATCATCTAACGAGCATGTTAGACAAAGATACTATTTTGAACAAGTTAGATGCAACAAAACAGGTGTTTTGTTGCATCTAACTTGGTGTTCGTACTGTAGGTAATACAGTCACTGAAATACTTTCCTTGAGTAAGCTCAAGGAGCACAGCTGATGATATAATTTTTACCAGATTTTAAGGCTGTTGTCCCTATCAAATTTTTTGCGAGTGTATTAAGAAACAATAAATAAATACATTTTAGGTGTGACATTGAGCGTCTGTGGTCGAATCAGTAAGATTAAAATGCGTATCGCGTAAAAAGGCACAGGTTCGAATTCCATCCCGGCTATGTACCACTGACTATTTTCGAAGTTATGTACATTAGTTTGAAAACTAACCGATGCTTTAATAGTAAGGGAAAAGAACGTGAGGAAACCTGCATATTAAGGCAACTGGATGTGTTACCCTAATTGATCCAATACGGGTTAGGTTGGCCTGCAAAGGTCGCTTCATTTTAAAATTTGACTCACCCAATCCTGGATCCATGGTCAAAGGCATACCCTGGGCTCCTCTCCAAAGTACTGAGGATGCAACCGGGACAAAAGTCAGCAGGAAGAAAAATGACATTTTAGGTGCGCAAAACCCTTTGAATGTGCAGTTATTTTCAGGCCATCAAATTTTTCTACCGTTAGCTTATTTGACGTGTCTATTTGCAATAGGTCTATGTCGCCGCTCCGACTACATTTAGTTTTATATTTGTTTAACGAGTCGCCGCTCTCACTCGGACAATTTTGTTCCTTGTTCAGGTGGAACTGATGGTTTCGATTCAACTCTGTTTATGTAGCCTGGGGAATAAACAAATTGTGCTACTTTGTACTGGACAAAGAACCTTATGCTGGGGAGATATTGTATAGTTTTGTATAATCGTCTGCTAAGTCATTTTATACTCTATTTCACGATAGGCTAGGTATTTTATATGATACTGTATTAGTGTACCTACTTTGTTTAAGAATGTATGAGTGTTTTGATGGTGTTTGGAGACGACGAAAAAGCAAATAAGCAGAACTAAAATTTGCTAAAATAAATTTACACAGCAGTAACAAACGTAACAAACAAAATAATCCTCATAAAAAATAACATCAACCTACTGTAGGTTACAAGCGGTTCACAGGTAGCCTAAGTATCCATAACACAAGTCTAGAACTTGCTTGAGGTCAAAATATGTGAAATATCCTATTTATACATACATACATACATATGGTCACATCTATATCCCTTTTGGGGTAGACAGTGCCAATAGTCTTGAAAAGACTGATATGCCACGTTCAACTATTTAGCTTAATGATAGAATTGAGATTCAAATAGAGACAGGTTGCTAGCCCAACCCCCAAAAAAAAAAGAATCCCAAGTTTGTTAGCCTATCCCTTGCCTTTTACGACATCCAAAAACCGAACAGGAACCACACGGCTCTGTCATTGTCCTATTAATATTAATATATATTCGTCCCCAGGTCGTCCAGAGCCGTCGGTGCGATGGCTGGTGAACGGGGTGCTGGTGGACGAGGAGTACGAGCACAACACCGGCGACGTCATCGAGAACCGCCTGCTGTGGCCCGCCATCCGCAGGGCGGACTACGCGGCGGTCTTCACCTGCCAAGCGGCCAACTCACATTTAGTGCCGCCTAAAGAGCTGTCGCTCGTCCTGGATATGTTCCGTGAGTTTTTTGTGGCTTTGTTTTATTTTCTATGTGAATTGATGTCATAGAAATCTATAATAGTATTATAAAGCTGAAGAGTTTGTTTGTTTGTTTGTTTGAACGCGCTAATCTCAAGAACTACTGGTTCGAATTGAAAAATTCTTTTTGTATTGTATAGACCATTTATCGAGGAAAGCTTTAGGCTATATAACATGACGCTGCAACTATTAGGAGCGAAGAAATAATGAAAATGTGAAGAAAAAACGGGGAAAATTATTCATCCTTGAGGGCTTCAATGATGCCCAAAATAACTATTCCATGCGGACGAAATCGCAGGCACAGCTAGTTATATATATTTATATATTAAAAGATTCATCTAAGACAATAGAAATAACATACCTATATTGTAGTGTGGTTACCGACTCTTTAAAACTGGACAAATTCTTCCATCGTCTATTTTTGATAACTAAAGGAGTTTGTGACGTCGTAATGCAATGCGCACAGTTGTGAAGCTGTCAATTAACATGAGAACAATATGGTGTCTGACAGTGATAATTGCCATCAATTAACTACACATTTCCCAGTACTCAGCCACTCTTATATCATTTCGAATTCAATGGTAGCAACTTTAATAATAAATCGTCATCATTTGTATATTCCGTGTCACATTAGTCAAAATAATTCATCATTCCTTGACAAGAAATTATTAGGGGAACCGAAATAATATTATGATGAAATGTTTAGTTTAATAATGTGTAACTTTGTACTCTCTTATGGTCTTTCGTTAAAAAAATACTGCAATAAAATAATATTATAAACTAGCCAAAACAGCTCCAAAGCAAGCTAAAGAATGGCAAAACAAACTCCAGAGGCTAATCCTTTGCTTCATTACAGCAAAAGGCCCGGAAGAGGATGTTTACGGCGCAGAAAGGCTGGAATATTAATTCGGCTCGGTTTTATAGTTAATTGAGATAAAGCGCGGCCGCCGCTGGCTCCTCGCCACAATTATGGACATCTATCTATATTACGGAATTCTTTTCGCTAATTGTTTTTGGGGAGTGACGGCTACAAATTTTAACATAATGAGGGAGTTTTGCACCTTCTGCGTCGGGGAACACTTAATCAACTTAATTCCTAATTCATTTTTCGCTTCAGTGAGTGATTCATTTGCTTCAACTTTGAGACGAATTTGTTGAGATTTGAAAACGCAATAATTCACACAATGTTAACAAGGGTACAATTTTCAAGTGATTTCTTCCGGAGTTGTAATTGGAGGCTTGGGTTTGTTATCCCTAAGAGATCCTAACTTGGTTAACACGTTGATGCCCTAAGCTTACGCTTCAGAATCTTGGTCACGGGCAGATCCTCTCTGAGTTGAAAGTTATTCTTTCAAAATTTTAGAAAGACTAGGTGGAAGGATAAATAGTGAAATACCTTACTTACCGTCGCATTATTTGTTATAGTAAATCTTATTTTAAAATCCTCTCGGTCTTTGCTCCCCAAAACCTACTAGTTAGGGAATTATTTAGAGCCACCAAATTAGACCTGAATTTTTACCAGACATATTGAGGTCGGAGTGGGAAGACCTAGACGAACGTATCTTGATCAAATTAAGGACGTCCTGGTAAAGGGTCAGGTCAAAAGTACCCGAAACCGCCGAGCTTGTATGAAGAGAGTTATGAATGTGGACGAAGCGAAAGAAGTATGCAGAGATCGTGGCAAGTGGAAAGAGGTAGTCTCTGCCTACCCCTCCGGGAAAGAGGCGTGATTTTATGTATGTATGTATATTGAGATAAAACGCGCTCAAATAATAGTAGTTCTACTAGTAGGAGTACTTGGTAGAACTACTGGTATAGGGGGACATATTACGTCTTTATCCCGTTCGGAGTAAACAGAGGAAATTCTTAAATTAAAAAATAAACATGCAGTATTTAGAGTTGCAGTAAGGTATATATTTCGATATGACGTAGTCAATTCTATTGTGAACAGCCATCGTCCGGCAATTTATCGTGCGAACATCATTATTAACTAAATTAACGGAAAATATTTTCGCCTGATTCAATTTGGCCAGTTTCATTTTATCACGTGTAATTAAATTTAATTATGAAATGCACGTTTTCATATTCACAATGCGGTACAATTTTATTACAAGCGTTGTCATTATGTTTTTCTCTTAATTGATCCAAAGCTCTTAAAAGTACCTTACTAAGATTTGATAGATAGATAAAATGTTTATTCGAAGGTGCCATAGACACAGAACAGATAGAACACAGGTGTGCTGTAGCAAGTGGTCATAATTCTGAAAGAGTACAAAAACGCTGATCATTTATCACCATTTAAAGTAGATGCGGGTACTAAAAAACAAAAAGTAAATATAAAAATAAATATGTGGGTCTTTTCCCGACCACCTTTTGACCTATATTCAGTATTTTCATCATCTCGTTCCCAGTGAGACCGCTGACGGTGGAAATCAAGAAGCCCGCCGAGCTGGGAGAGGGCGGCGTGCTGACTGCGGAGCGCCGCTACGAGGTGGTGTGCGAGTCGGCCGGCAGCCGCCCGCCCGCGCTCGTCACCTGGTACAAGGGGAAGCGGCAGCTCAAGAGGATCGAGGTGAGTCTTTTCACCACCAGCCATGGCTCTACCAACCTACAGGTTATATGAGCCGAATCATGGAAGAGGAGTGCTGCTATCGCGTTTACTGTCTTCAACAGTGCATACTTTCTTGACTCCATACATAATCTCTACCCTAGAATACTAAGCCGTGTGGTTCCCGGCACCAATACAAAAAAGAATAGGACCACTCCATCTCTTTCCCATGGATGTCGTAAAAGGCGACTAAGGGATAGGCTTACAAACTTGAGATTCTTTTTTAGGCGATGGGCTAGCAACCTGTCACTATTTGAATCTCAATGCTATCAATAAGCCAAATAGCTGAACGTGGTCATTCAGTCCTTTCAAGCCTGTTGGCTCTGTCTACCCCGCAAGGGATATAGACGTGAACATATGTATGTATGTAGAATACTAAGGAAGGCTGACTTTCAAATTAACAATATAAGGTCACCATCAACCAAACGACGCATGCTATTGACTTGTCAATTTTAAAGTCCCATACCGCTCGCATCCAAATAGGTGGATCAAGGGCTGGCGATATCGCCAGTGTCCGTGCTGAAACCGTTCGTCCGGCTGCAGCCCGGTCAATTACTCCGGCTAATCAGAACCGGACAAAACGCCGGCGACCAGGCTTTCATTATACGTTGACTGTTGATCATTTTCACCGTTATTTGAAGCGTTTGGGATGTATTAATTTCAGTTCAGTGCAACTGCGGTGTTTCTGCATGTTTGATAACAGGTCAACGACTTTGGACCTAATTGTAACTAAAAGTTATAAAATTATTATGGATTCTACAAACTTAACGCACCCAGATTACCGAAAATATATTTATTGTGAAAATAAAATTACCATTCAACATTACACAATTACAATATCACATTACCCGAAATTCGTTCGTTATTTTATTTTATGGAAATATTATGCTTTAATTAATAGTAAATTTCCTCCGCGAGCTAAACGCTTGATTACATATCCAGGGCAAGGTCGCGGTTAGTGGCGTCAATATATTTTAATTTGCGCTCGCAATTATCACGCTATTTATTCGGGAGGCCGACTCACTCGCTCGGCTAATTGTCACGGGCGTAGCTAGAGGCTGGACCTGTGCCCGTTTTTTAACGCATTACACGAAATATCCCCTTTAATTTCTGTATCGACAAGAAATCTAAATCCTCTGTTTGTGCAACTTATAAACCAAAATTTCAGATGTATAGACTGAGCGTTTTGGGCTGTGCGTTAAATTGTTAAACAGTTAGTCAGTCAGGTCCTCTTTTATATATTTAAAACAGAAAAGATAGATTTTGTGGTCTCACAGAAATCAATTGTTCATCGTTGTTTAACTTATCAAACTTTATTAAATTAAAGAAAGGAAACTTTCTTCTTTGTTATATAAATTTTTACGGCAGGGCAAAATCATCTCTTCACCGTAGTAGCTACGCCCTTGCTAATTGTATGCGCCATTGATCGCTGAAGTCGTTCATGCGGCAAATCTGTAATATGTTTCAATATCCCAACTTCTACGGATATATTGCGGGCCTGTTTACAAAGTAAGCTTGCCTACTATTATTTTTGAATATATCGGAGGGAGGTGCCCGGGGTGGGCCGCGGGAATAAATATTTGCCGGTGTATTATCATCTAAATTGGTCTAATGTATAGTGGAGGCGACGGGACTGAGCAGTCGAGCAAACAGACGGAGTGTTTGCGTCGCGTGTTTGTTTGTTATATTGAAGTCGTTACAATTATGATTAAATACGTGTGTATCGTGTGTCGTGTGGAGAACATCGCCTCGAGTGCCGACATGACATTCATGACGCGGGTTGAGAGCTATACGCTTGATTAATAAGGAGCCATTGTTATTATGCTAATGAATGATAAATGTACATTTATATATTTTCGAGACGAAGGGAAAAGGGGTAATAAAGTTAAAGTTTATCAGATAACGAGAAAAGATTGATGGATTTCTATTTCTTATAGCTTTCATGCTTGTCTATTACCGAAGAAAATACATGGGAAGAGGAGCAGCTGCCTCTTTTATCGGGCAGTTTGTACAAGTCAATCAAATGAAAGGCTTAGGATTCCTTTTTTAACGATGTGCGGGCAACCTGTCACTATTTGAATCTCAATTCCATCATTTGCTCAACGTGGCCTGAGACTGTTGGTTCTGTCCACTTCGTGAGTGATAAAGACATGATTTTATGCACGTATTGATAAGACGAAACAGTTAGGACTGTTACTGAATAAGCCAAAATCTAGTAACTACGAGTATCAATTGTAAAATCTCGAATGTCTCAAGGAACAAAGCGATAGCAAACCTGCAAAGTGGCATCTCTAGTCGCTATCGGTTTTTAAACTCCGGCCGATTTGGCTGCGAGATTAATAGGGGATAATTATCTGCCGCTGGCCAGCCGCCAGCCGGCAGCCGCCCGCGTCCCGCACACGCGCCTTCAGACAGGGCCGGGCTGGGTAGTATTAGTTTCAGGTGGTTCTCGATGTTATGGTAGCCACACAATTGTAATATAAAAAAAAGGAATGACATCTTGAACAACCGTTTATATATAGTGACTCTTAAATTACATTCGAATGAAAGGATTTTCTTATCCATATCAACAAAAGGCTTTGAATACTTAAAACCAATTTGGCACGGTAGACTGTAAGTTCTTAAAAAGTAACATAGGGTAAATATTCAACAACATTTTCCAAGAAAGCGAAGTTTTCGGTTATAATTGACGAGAATCTGTTTATGTATATATCTCGTGGGAGTATGTGTTTCTTTATTACTCTCGCTTTCCAAGCCCTTAGCCATTTTTTGCCAGTCCTGCCCCGGCCGGCCCGCCCCGTCGCCAGGAGTCGCCAACTCACGCGTACTCCCGCAGCCTGCAGCTTCGTACTCAACAGACAATCTCGTTTTCCAAACTCCAATCTCGATAAAACTGAAAAGAATACTTGTGCACTGGTTTCCACGCGACGCGCACGTTTTCAAGTTATAAGCTCTCGATTCGATGATATAACTTCAATATTGGACTGAGATAACGAGTCGGATTACGAAATGTGCTCTCGAACTTTGATATTTCATAAGGTATTATCTTTAGGGCACATTTAAATAGACTGACTCGGATTCGCCCATGTCTGCCGAATATTTTACAAGACACTTGTTACTATTAACTGGAATCGAGTTTCGGGCATTCAGGGCCGCCTGCTCTCAATAATCGGTAGCAATAATCGGGTATAGGTATCGATTATAACAATGAAAGGCTAAAAGAAGGCTGGCGGCGCGCCAACGCTGCACGTAAGTGCGCGATCACGCGATACGGGGATATGCGGAAATCGAAAATCGATGCGATAAAACTTTTATTTGATCCGATTTGAATAGTCGAGATGGTATTCGAGTGCTCGGAGAATCCGCGGTAAGTGATAGGACCGTATCGCCGGCCACCGGACCGCTGCGGATATTCTACTTTCAAACGTCGATCTCCAGACATGGCCGGACATGATATATCGCTCGGCGGGATCGTGGGAATGCCAATAATTCAGCGATGCATGCCGGAGTGCACTCGCCGAGATGAAAATATTTATTTTTAAACCGCGTTTTATTTGTCCGCTTCTGGCGCCGAAGCCAACCGAACTGTTACAACCAAGTGTGCAGTTCAAGTCAATACGACAAGTGTGTAAATCTAGTATCAACAATGTTACAATTTAATCTTTTAAATATATTAAAGCTGAAATTGTTTGACTAACTGACGCATCACCGCAGCCCAAACCGCTGAGGCTTAAAATTTGGCGTGTAGGGTCTATATGAGGTCTAGGGATGCATTAAGAGTGGATTTCCTGAAATTCCCGTGGGAACGGGAATTATAGCGATTATTCGTTTAACGCGGACATCTTCTAGTTTAATATAGAGATTTATCTTTAAAACTAACCTATTCAATGCATTCGGGACTACATTTACGAAAATTGACCATACATACTACTTACCATTACAGGGAATCAAACCCACTCCCTAAACTAACCACCTTATTCACCGATGCACCGACGGTTTGGCAGGGCTCCAAAGGTGCCAATCGATCCGCCTGGCGTTAGGTAACTTCGCGGGTAGTGGACGGTAATCTCACTCCGTTTAGGAAAACTTTTCTTAATTAACTTGAAAACCCACTCATTTACCTATATCGGATAAATACTAAGTCCTTCCAAGCTGTTAAAAATACCTATATACATAAATCACGTTTTTATTCCTTACAAGGTGAACAGAGCCAACAGTCTCGAAAATATAGAAATGGCCCATTTTCAGCTGAATGATTTATTGGTCGATTTGAGATTCAAATAGTGACAGGTTGTTAGTCCATCGCCTAAAAGTAAAATCCCAAGTTTATTAGCAAAAGCTATGAATATTTAAATACTGACATGCTTCAAAGTACAGAATATGGGATTACCTAACTATATGGAACAGGTGAAAAACAGTTCAATTTAAGTGATATCTCATCATTCTCTTAAATGATTACGCCAGAATATTAAAAAGTATTTTTCCGTATAGTGGAGAATTATACTTATAAAAGATGCTGAATGAAACCACGCTTCATCTTCATTCATCACTTGATGCAAACTCGTCAGCTTAGGGTACACATGGCCGGACCTTTTGGCAGGACGTCCCAGATTTGATCAAGGTACACTCGTCATTCTAGGCCTTCCTCATCCAAAGAGAAACTGCTTATAACATTAACACTAAGTAAACAAGCTTTATACGAAAAATATAAATAAATAAGTATCACGGGACAAATTACACAGATTGAGTTAGCCTCGAAGTAAGTTCGAGACTTGTGTTACGAGATACTAACTCAACGATTACTATATTTTATATTTTTTAAAATAACTTTGCCCCTAAAAATAATACTGATCCCCCAAACCGGAGCTTTATTAGCAGTTATTATCAGAAATCGTAGCGAAAGACGGTAAGCAGTGGAGTCAGTCCGGTTCGTTTCCCGCTGCCGGGCCGGTAATCGGCCCGGATTACCGGCGAGCCGCCAATTAGTGGCCCACGACGTCACTACTACTCCGGCGCGGGATGTCTTACAAATACACTCTCGTATACAACTCATAGTTATATGGAATCCAGATTATTTTACTAGCTATATACCGATATAGTATATAACGCCTATTAGTAACGTTCTAATGAATTATTATATTTGTATAAGATACGTTCGTACGTAATTTCTATAGCGAGAAAATTTCCAAAACTTTCTTTTCTTATAAAACACGAAAATTAATACATATGTACAGTACATACAATAACTTCTATATCTTGGGGGGTAGACAGAGCCAACAGTCTCGAAAAGACTGAACGGCCACGATCAGCTATTGTAAATAATAATTGTAGGTTACTAGCCCATCGTCTAAAAGAATTCCAAGTTTTTTAGCTTATCCCCTAGTCGCCTTTAAGACATCCATAAGAGGATGTAAAGAGGTGGAGTGGTGATATTCAAATTTCAAATTCAAATACACGCCCGGAGAAGAGGCGTGATTTTACGTTTGTGTTTTTATGATCAATCATGTCTTAACCAAGAGAATCGTAAAATAAAATTAAACATAACACAAAAAACGTTTCAGTCAATGAAAATGATTGACACGGCGCTGGCACGAAAACAAAAAGCTCTCCGCAATCCAAACAAAATGTATATTTTCAACGGGAGAAAAGCACAGTTCAAAAAATAAAAAGCTCCCAACTTTGTGGGCAGGAGTTAGGACAACAGAACTTTCTGCGCAGTCGCAGGTGTTACCTTCACTTAATTTTATTTTCTTTAAGAGTCAGTAAATTTAATATCTTTGCTTCTAACTTACCTTCCAAGATAACTGTTTATTCGTCCTAAAATACCTTTTAATGTACAAAAATTATAACAAAATACTATATTTTAGCTAAGATAATGCACAAAAGGCCTTGTCGCATTATGCATCACGCCTTTTTCCCGGAAAGGTAGGCAGCGACTACATCTTTCCACTTGCCACTATTTCTCATTTTGATTTCAAAAATAAAGCAAATAAAGCTTCTCGTATATACTTGTATATAGCTTTATTTGTGTTTACTCATAACTCGATAAAAATAAATCGAAGCACAATCTGTCCATAAAATTGACATTATTTTTATTGGCGCCGTACAAGACGTTCACAATACACGACTATCGGTGATAACATCGTTATTGCACAATAGTCCGGACTCCGGACCGGTCCGGCATTACGTATGCATGCGTTCCGGCCGTCCGGCAGCCGCGGCCGGCACAAGCGCCTTCTAAATATTTTAAATCGTATTACTGACAAGTGCAGGTTGTACTCATAGACTTGTTAAAATTCAAGACTTGTGAAATTGAATCTAGAAAAATAATGCAATTTTTTTTCATGACTTGCAAATCAGGTGTCATACACCAAACCTCTGAATTTTAACTAGGTATTATACATAAAGGTTGCAACAGTTTGAATTTTATTTGAACCAAAACGTAAGACTGGCAGGTGATTAAATCCATGTTATCAATTTTCCTGAAATTATCCAAGAGCAAAATTTTATTCGCATCGTTAACAGAACATCATCATACATAGTCTATTCTCAACTATACTAGTCTATGGGTCGGCCCAGCGGGACGAGCGGACCATTCCGCCGGAACTCTTTGATTGTTGTGCAAATGGTGTCGTGCGATTGGTGCGCCGATAAACTGAACATGTTGTGACATGTTTCAAGTCACACACATGGCCTTTACGCTATTTACATACATAATAATCGATGACAGCTCTTTTCCGGAGAGGTAATATGAGACCTTATTCAACAAACTTTTCATGCAAGATTTAGGGTACTCTAGGGTGAATACCCCCTGCAGAAAGCAAAAATACTCAACCAAAGACAGGTTCTACACCGCTACATTCGCCACGACTACTAAATGTAACCTTTTTATATATTTTTCTTTATTTTCATTGGTATCTGGGAAACATACATACATACAACAATCAATCCACTTTCCCGAAGGGGTAGGTAAAGACTACATCTATCCACTTGCTTCATGCAAGTTCATCGATTTCGAATACTCTTGACCTGACCTTTTGCCAAAACGACTCCGATTTGATCAAGATCCGTTGATCTAGGCCTTCCCGGTCTACCAGCCTCATTCACAGTTCTTTTGTATATTTGCTTAGTCTACCTGCTTTCATTCATCCTCTCGACATGACCAAACCATTTAAGTTTTCGTCTATTCCTGTCACTATATCTACTTTCGTATTACAACATTTTCTTATCACGCTGTTCCTTATACTGTCACTCAATTTTACACCCATCATACTCCTAAGCGCTCTTATTTCCACCGAGTTTATTCTACGTTCGTGCTTCATCTGTCACACCCAATATTCACTTCCATACATAAGTATTGGGACCAACACCCATATGCACTAAACATATACACTATGTACACAAAAAGAGTTATTCGTTTCTTCATAACATTGATGTTGTCTGTTTGATCTCAGGAAATAGTTGGAACTAAATAAAAATATTCAAACAATAGATAATTAATATAGTTAGGTACAATTGGTAGCAATTATTCAAGACATGACTGGCTGTTTATAATAACAATACTATCGTTATGAAATGTTAATGGAAGCCGGCCGAGCGAGCATCCGCGCACACATCGACTCGCAGACGACAACTCGTGTGCATAATCCGACACAACGCAATTAATAGGCGCCAGACCACGACCTATCAGAATCTAACTGATGTAGGATCGGTCAATAACCAAACTTATGTGCGTAATTCAGAATAGAGTCATAAATAATAATCGTGTAATTTGAACCCGATAAAAAGGATAAGTCTTCATGATTTTTTATTATTTCTGGTTGTGATCCACAGAATAACTGCAACCTTTATTAGCGAACTAGTTTAACAATATCGAGACGTCTTTCCAGAATATTTCTGACATTTGGGTACGCCGGAGATAGGGTGGTTAGAGATTTGTTTCTCAAATAGTTTGCAGGTCGTGACCGTATCGGCGTAAACGACACTCTTGCATTTCGTCTGCTATATCCTGTGGCTATGTCAGAGACCAATAGGCAGCTGCAAATGTGGGAATTCCTCACGCAGTCTCTTCGTATTCCGGGCAAAACGTTTTCATCTCCGTGACACGAAGCAGCTCGACCTAGTGCCAGTCTAGCATTGACTAACAGGCCTTACGATGATCCATTCGGACTTTACGTCAAAACCAAACCGAAGAGATGTATGATCCATTATTTACATGACCTGCAGCAATTACTCTGCACGTTAGCAGTTCAGGCCATTGTGCCAATTACTCAGAGCCTGCCGTGCTCTGTGCACCGGCCTGCCAGTGACGTCACATTACGTAGTTAACACGCAATATGCATAATATCAGAATTCAGGGTGGCTTGCGGCGGCCGAGCTGTGCCAAGTCCGTTCCTGGACATTATAACGTACATACTGTTCCGTGGTTCGGACAATTTGTTAGCAAAAAGGAGTAATGAATAATGGACACGATAGGTTACATTTCAACAGAAATTAAGAAATATATTTTGAATACAATTTTGCATACTTTAAAACATTTCATTTGTAAAAGGAGATCATAACCTTTGTAGAACTTTTTATTAATTTCAATATAAGTTAAATTCAGTCGGGGCAAGTGGGGTTCCCGGCACCAATAGAAAAAAGAATAGTACCACTCCATTTCTTTCTTATGGAAAAGACGACTAGGGGATAGGCTTATAAACTTGGAATCTTCTTTTAGGCGACGGGCTTGCAACCTGTCACTTTATATGAATCTCAAATCTATCAGTAAGCCAAACATCCGATCTTGGCTTATCAGTACTTCCAAGACTGTGGCTCTGTCTACCTCGCAAGGGATATAGACGTGATTATATGTACGTATGGTTAAAATCAAGAGGCATTTAAATTGATAATGATAACAAGCGAGGTACATATAGTTAGCGGGCCCCGCGCCGCCGCTCGCCTCGATACGCTCAATTATCTCTCAGTTAAACAGTTGTGAACTCCGCCCACTTTAGACAGCCACTTTATAATACCCATATTGTTGCGTTAAGGGTTAATTTTAGCAAACTATATTTCATGATATAGATTCGTTTCATAAGCCGAGCTAGTTACAAAATTAATCTATTACGAAGTAGTCCTATTTTTTTTTTTTTGCTTATAATTTGATAATGATTTGAGCAAGAAAATATACGCCTGGTCTACCCAGGTGAATCATGCAGGAAGTTCAAGATCTCTGACTGAAAGAATAGCTTATTTTGTATCCAAATTAAAAACAAAATAAAAAATAAAAATATCTCTGAATTATTAATACAGTACGTTCAGTACGTGGCCTTTCGATCTTTTCAAAACTGTTGGCTCTGTCTACCTCGTAAGACATAAAGACGTGATAATATTTATGTTTGTATATAATTATTAATACTATTAACGTTACTGTATTACTTTGGGCTCCACGTGCCATGTTAAATCCTTGCCTTTTAATAACACAGTTATAATTAAAACATAAGCAATTATGAAGTCGCTGTGAAATGTCATTACACCAAAAAAAGAGTTAGTCTCGGAATCCTTGGAAAAAAACGCAAATATTTAGAGTGTAAGCAATGTCGAGTCTTCCTGCTACAAAGGCGAGGAGGGGATGACCCGAAATTGCTTTCGTAAACGCAAATAAAAGTAAAGGGGAAAATAGACGCATAAATAATTTACTGAGTCGCGAGTCGTTGACTGCGGCGCGTGGTGCCGGCCACGGGAGGCAGCGGGGGCGGAGGCGGTTTGCTCATTTTGACCCTTCATGTAAAAAAGTGGTGTTCGACTATTTTTTTCTTAGGTCTCAAACGACTCATCCGTTGGCTTCGTTTGTAGAAATACTGGTAGTTAGTAGTAGTAGTAATAGTTATTCTTTCAAGCAAATATTTTTACAGCCTCAACTTTATCCGAAACGATTATTTTCTAAGTCTCTTTGAAACAACCAATTTAAAGTTATTTATTGATCTTATTAAAAAAGAACCATTTGTTGTAGAAGTTTCATTGTTCGTTCGTCACGCAAAAAATATTGATACTTGTAAATAATAATACATACATACATACATAAAATCACGCCTCTTTCGTTTCTTAGTAAATAATAATGCTGTGAAATACTTGATTTACCCGGGTGAAGCCGGGTTGTGCACTAGTCATACTCCAAATTAAACTTGCAAACTCCATTAGTAGTTTAGAAGTGGTCAGTTTAAAACAGTCTAACTTCGGAGCAGACTGCTACGCCAAAATGTCGTAGCCTCGTAGCGGTCGTAGCACCTCGTAGACATTCGTAGAGGCCATCTACGTGTAATATGCATTGAGACAATGAAAAGGTCGCCTTTGGTCTTACAATGTATATAGGTTATCAACTTACAAACATATAACATTTTTCACGTCTCTATCCCTTACTAGGCAAACACCATGTTTTTTCTTCACTGCACTAGATGAATGTCTTTTCTCTTAGTCGATTTTTACGACATCCGTAGGAAATTAATGGGGTGGTCCTATTCTAAAGTTCTGATAATTCACCTTAAAAGCAAAGGCTTTTTAACATTTAAACAACAAATTAATTAGGTGACTTAAAAAAATCAATGTCATAAATATTTAATAAATTGTTCATGAAAACCTGTCAGCTGCGCAATCGTGCTATTTAATAACGGTCCACTTGGGATGACGATGGTTTGGAAATGATTCAGCAATATCATTATCATCAAATGTTATCTACATTAATTAATACTGAATTTATCTGAACATACATAGTTTCCAATTTAAACAATAATATGTAAAATTGTTTAGAAACAAATGGCAGACGCTTCTAGTATACAATATTTCATCGATTTGTAATATCTGCCCTCTTACCTTAAGAAATATAAAATCCAGTTCCCAAATTCCATTCGCCTCATGACCTTCTGCCCTTCATCAATATATTCCATCCTAGGATTGAAATCTTTCTTCCAAAATGCGATTACAAGCCGTCGCAAAAGTGAACGATATGACGACATCGAATAAAAAAAGAGCGCGCACAAAACAGAGGGCGCTGGAAACGATCTCGTTTGCATGACGCGGGGACGCTCTGTTCGGGGGTAAGATGGGGGTAAGTTCATGGTGGAACGATGTGTCACATTTAGAAAACAAAACACGGGTGTTTTATAACCGCCTTTGAAATATGGTGGTTCTCAGTTTGACCTGTAGGTATGTTTGTTTGTCAGCGATTTTATTGCGTTTCGCTGATACGATTTTGATGTGACTTTTTAGGAAAGTGTTTGTTACACTTAAGAGAAAGTTTTACAAATTTAACCGATATTTAAAAAAGGAGGATTACGATTGGAGGCGGTACTCATTTTGATGTTTGTGCCCTTATCTCTCTAGTGAGGATCCAAAGGCACGCCCGTGACCACGAACCTGGTAAGTCACTAAGTTTGACTTCTATTGGCCTGATGGTGTAAAAGTGGGTGTGTGTTGACTAAAATAACAGTACGTTAATAAATTACAGTAAGGAAACCTAAGGCTTCCGTTAGCAGAGTTGTTAATGTATTTGATTTGAAAGCGATATAAATCGAGATTGAATCCCACTGACGCTATGTTCCAATGACTTTTTACAGCAACGTATATTTTGCATGCTTACCGAAAGAGTATTTCTTTCGTTAAATAATAATTATTATAGAAAATATGCACATTCAGGGGCACGTCCATTTTCAGAAAGAGACAAGATAAATGCACTTAAAATTAGAAATAATTAAGTAAACAGTTTGAGTTCTAGTTGAAAACAAACTTGCACTAGTCGGTCTAGACTCCTTCCGTAGTCATTTGCACTATATTGAATCTTGTCGAGTTCCACGAAGTTGGACCACTAGCGGTTAGGCATATTTCCGCTGGTAATCCAGAAGTACGGTGCGGTATCGTGCGGTGCCTTGCGGATTCGGGCGGTTCTGTGCGGTTTAATACAGTGATATATAACAAAACTAAGTTTAATGTATGTTTGCAATAATACATACATACATAAGTATAATCACGTCTATATCCCTTGCGGGGTAGACAGAGCCAACAGTCTTGTTAAGACTGATAGGCCACGTTCAGCTATTTGGCTTTAAGATAGAATTGAGATTCAAATAGTGACAAGTTGCTAGCCCATCGCCTAAAAAAGAATCCCAAGTAGGTATGTAAGCCTATACCTTAGTCTTAGTTAGTTTGTAATAAATTGTGCCAAGTATGATGTAAAGTAACCACAGAGCCAAGAGAGATACATGTTATATCCAATTTCATTTCACTGAGTTCATAATTCATAGGAACGTCAACTGCCTCTCTGTCGTGTGGTTGCGAAATTTTAAAATAGGACCACTCTATCTCCCGTTAAAGGCGAATTTGCCATGCTGACCTGATAGCATAGAAAACCATAGTGTTTACTAGCTGGTACTCTTTGCACGCAGACTGTGTAGTTAATTTTAGAAGACGAAAAGAGGCTTGTAAATTTGACAATGGGCTGGCAATCTTTCACTATCTAAATCTTAATTCCATTATTCAATGCATCCAGCTGAACTTGGCGGGCTTTTTTGGGACAATCGACCTCGTAAGTTATAAAGGAGTGATACGTGTATGTTACATACATACATACATAAAATAACGCCTCTTTCCCGGAGGGGTAGGCAGAGACTATCTCTTTCCACTTGCCACGATCTCTGCGTACTTCCTTCGCTTCATCCACATTCATAACTCTCTACATGCATGCTCGGCGGTTTATGTTATTTATTAAAAATTCACCACTGAAAGTTCGTACTATCATAATTAGCTGCGAAATATAGCGACACGTTCGTGGGCGGTAATTAAGGTGCGCTTCCGCCAACAGCCCTCAGCCGACACCTCGTTGACAACCCTACAATTGCGGTACCTCACGTTACCTTTATTTCTCGTTGCTACACGCGGGATAAACGGTCAAGAGTGAGTTGGGCTTGCACACATTGGTTCCGTAATGTTTGTTGTTTTGTTTTGGTGCGAAAGTGACGAACATTGTTTTTCTTTCACTCAGTTTTTTTGATCTTAAAGGCATTTTGAAATCCGAGACCAAGAGGGCAATCACGAATATTTGTGTACAATATTTCTACTACAATTATGTCGGTTTGTAATATTTGTATCGTATTGGTAAAAAGGCATAAGATGTTGGCTTAAAAATCGATGTTATTTTACGGCAGTTTTCATTATCCTACTGATGTCTTTCTGTGCTTTTGATAAGAGTAGAACTTATCTAAGTTTGCTTATTCAACAGTACAACAGATAATCACATAACTAGTTTATGTTATAAGCTTAAAATATTTTGCTTATTTCGGAGTCTATGAGTGGAAGCACCAATAGTCGATTAAAGGAATTAGTAATCCTGAAGTGCGCTTGGCAGCATATTATCACTGTTCAGTTAAAAAGATTTCTAAATTAGCTTTGTAGACGGGTTTTCGGCTGACTTCAGCTCAGCTCAAGACGATCATTCTATTAGCGTTTAGCGACTGCGAATCGTTTGTTGACCCTCCTAGCGCCCGGCCGGGACATTTTTACACTGGAATTTCATACTTTATTGAAACGACTTGAGGCACATTCAGACTCCATATTATCCCATATATTTGTTGAAAGGGTTTATTTGCGCCCTTTTATCGAATTTGTTTGCGCTACTTTCTGAAGCCTCGCTGTGATGTTAGCAATTCTACTATAGCGAATATTCGGAGGAATAAATGCCTGGATTTTATTGAAATTTAAGTTACAATACAATAACTCTTTATTGCACCACGATACATTACAGTAAATTCACATCTACTTGATTACTTACTTGCTTGCTTGAATGCATGTTGCAATAAGCAACCTTATCACATGAAGCGATCTTTTCCAGAATTTAAGATTAGAACATTATTTGTTGTTGATTGGTGAAATGATCCTACATTCTAAGGTGGGAGAAACTATATACAACACTAACGTGGACGTCAGAAATGGGTAAGATTCACCGATTTTTAAATACGTTAAAGCCAAAGTCATCATAAACCCACAAAAGTATGAAAAAAACTGTATAGTTATATGGTTTTTTTGTGCAATAAACAGTTTATAAAAAACAAAGAAGATTAAAATGAGCCCGGTCACAGTACAGGCTAAGGGCCAGGGGTGCAGACGTGAACAAATGCCGGGTGCTGACAGCATGTTACAGGGAAATTTAGCGCAGCTACGAGTCACTTAAGTAATGTTCACCTACATGTAAATTTTATTTAAAAACACACATTTTTTCAAATTCAACATAAAGCCGCCAAAGAACGATCAAATCAGCCGGTAACACGTAGAGGCCGACATTCCCGGCAGCACGGCGGGCTAAAGGCCAGGGCGCAGACGGGAACAAATGCCAGGTGCTGATAGCATGTTGCCGGGAGATTTATCGCGGCCCGCCTCTGCAGGCCACGAGGTTGCTGTTCGACGATTTTGTACTACAATGATATGGTTTTACTCGTTTTTAGTAGAGTTCCTTTTTTAAGGACTTGCGCGTGATTTAACGTGGTTCTGTACTTCGAAGGAAAAACTTGCTTTTCGATAACCGTTTGTGTGAGAAGACATTTTTCTCAAAAAAATCAAACAAAAAATTTTAAATTCATACAAAACCTAACCCCATAGGAATTTCATATAAAAAAAGAATCCTCTGTTTACTTTCGCGTGACTAATATACTTTTATTTATATTCATACAAAATTTCCCCAAAATAGTCTGTTAAGTGGTTAAGCCCTGAAAGCAACAGACAAACAGACTTTTTCATTTATAAACATCTGTGAAAAATCCACACTTGAAGTCAAGTCAAAGCAAATTAACGATCGGTTTGACTTTTTGGTCTCGTATTCTGCTTTTTCACAAGGAAATCACGACTTTCAAGGCTATACACCGTAAACCTTATTTATTTATTTATTTACTTTTTTTTATTCCTAATGTGTCTTAAAATATGCACAATATTTTGGTTAGACAGAAAGTAGTTTAACCGAATAGCTTTAACAATAAAAATGAGGCACATCACCCTAGTTGCATTGAAATTTCCCCCGGAACTGACATCGTTAGAGCTTCCTCTTTGCTTATTTAGAGCTGAACGTAGCGTCTCCAGCCATGTTGCAGCCAGCTGTTTACCAAGTCTGCTAATGAGAATGCACTTTATGCTCAAAGAACTAGAGTTTACTTTGCAAATGCGCGCCAACGACATTTTAATTTTGGCTTGTTTACATGTGTTATCTAGCCCCTTTGAGTGATTAGAAAATAAACCTAATGCTGCCTTTGAGGAGCCATTTTGAAAATCAGATACCGCGTCGAGTGAAGTGGAGGCACTGGAGTGACGGCACTAGGGCAGGTTGTAATCACGTAAAACTTTGCATTACCCATAACCTCGACAGAAGGAATAATTACTTGTAAATAAGTGTAAATAATATTATGAATCAAATTAAAATTTCAGTAAATAAATTTAAAGATTATTTCGATTTGTAGTACCTAGGTATGTGTTAAACTGTGGATTACAAACTGAAAGTGCGACTTTAGATTAGGAACACTACAACAGCTCTATCATGAATTTCGTAAAAGGCTACTTAAAGAATAAGCACAAGTAAAAATAAACATAAGAACAAATATGAAAAAGTGTAACTTGAGATTCTTCTTTTTGACGATGTGCTAGCAACCTGAATTTAAATTTGTAAACCTGACCAGGTAACCAATACATGGCCTACAAGACTATGATAAAGTCATGATGCGTGTATTGAAAACCAAAGGGGTTCCAAACAGTTCTAAAGCCCAGAGCATCACAGCAGCTAAGGCCGTATCTCAGCGCGGATTGCGAGAAAGCTGACTCCCCGGGCTCCGCGTGCCGGTGGCGGGCAAACAGCGGCTCTCGGCTCGCTGTTTGCTGATCAAACCCCGGGCTCTCGGGCGATGGAGCCTCTCGATACTCGATTGGTTTGTGTGGAGTGCAGCTTTATAGAACTTGAGAGATGCTGTTGGAAATTAGAGTATTTCTTCTTTCATACACACTTATATCACACATTTCGTAATTGTTATGAATAGTTACTAAGGACACGTTAGCTGGATGGCTTCATTACAAAATTGATTATTCAATAGTAACAGGTTGCTAACGTTTCATTATTTATACATATGTGTATCACGTCCCGACCCTTGTGGGATAAACTGAGTTAAACATCTTTAAAAAAAAACTCAAAAGAAAGAAAAAAGACCACGATCAACTGGAGGACTTGGTTATGGAATAATTCACAAACGAACAAGCAAAAAGTGAACAGTTTATGAAATTTGATTACTTAAATACACACCCATTCTATTTGATATGGACTCACTTGCCAGCCATGAGCGCCGAGCATTAGAGCTCGCGATGAACCACGGCTTAATTACTAAGGGTCGAATATTTCGATGGAACTTGTTTGGGAGCCGTAGCCAGGCATCTGAACTTGGACGCTCCAAACTTGGACTCTTTGCGGGTATTCTCCACTTAATTCCATTTCGATCCAACTACAAACTTCCAAACATCTGCAAATCTGTACGTACTGCGGTCTAAGCAATGCCAAATCAGTGTTCTTTGTTTTGAAATAAAAGACGGAATACCAGATGATTTACATAATATTACGACTCTTTTACGAACGGGTAGGCAGAGACGACATCTTTTTATTCGCCGCGATCCCTGCATTCTTTGCATTTGGGTTGTCACATCTCCACTTAAATCAAATCTCCTATCTGTTTATAAGAAGAAATGAGAGAGAATGAAAAGTGCAGAATCTAATCCCTTAAAGGATGTGACCAATAGATCAGGGTTAAGGGTATTTTTTTACGTCTTTTCTCTTCTGGCAAGTTTATAGGAACTTTAACTACGTGCTCCGTTCTTCGCCTCATTACATATCCATTCAAGGCTCGCATTTACTGTAATTGGTGCAACTTCAATGGTGCCACAGATGTGTTCATTGCTAATCGTTTGTTTGTTTGTTTATAATATATTGAGTGCACAAACATTTACACAATTACAAGAAATAAATCACTTGCATTGGCGGACTTATCCCATGAAGTCTTATCCCTCTTCCTGTCAACCGGAAAACAATTAACGAACTAAATAATTAAATAAGTAAAGCGGCAAGTTATTGTGTTATTAGCAAAAATATAAATGTAATTTAATAAATTAATAATCAAATTCCTAATTTGAATTTCGAAAAAGTTTTGACTAAATATGAGAATTGTCATTTCCTCAGTTTATAATTAAATATACATATAATCTATATCTCTTGCAGGGCAGACAGAGCCGGCTCAGCTGTTTGGCTTAAAATGGAATTAGGATTCAAGTAGTACCAGGTTGCTACAGCCCATCACCTACAAGAAGAATCCCAAATTTAATTAGACTTTCTCTTGTGTTGGAGTGGTCATATTCCAAAATGTCGGAAACGACACTTATAAATTGAAGCAGGAGTTATTTAAATAAGTACAGAATACCGGCACCACTGAACAGCCGCAACCAGCCACAGTTTATCGCGGCCGCCATAACTCGCGATAGTTCTAATTGCGAAATTCAAATCGCGTTTTAACCCCGGCTTGATTACGGGTGCGCGTAGATGTACATACAGATAGACGGAACAGATACATTATGTTTACAACTCTGCCTTAACATGAGTGTTTTGTATTTGAAATATGACTAAAATTATTTCCAAGTAGCAATTCTATACATGTGTGATTCTTTCGGTTCGTTGAAAAGCTGAAAAGTTTGAGAAGAAATTATATTATTGATTCATAACGATTCATATGTAGATACTTCGCAGAAAATTGCTGCAAAGTACATAAAAATCGATTAAGGAAAACTAGGCTAGAAAATACATGGTAAATGAGGGTGGACCAACCATTACGCTGTCACAATTTTTGAACTTCTTTTTTCATCTGCAAGCTCAAATTAGCCTCTGTTTTTTGAAGCTCTACTTCCTCATCGGGAAAGACTAATCACGGTCAAATTCATCATTTTATTTATGTGAGCTTCAACCATGCCAACAGGCTTTGGGTACTCTTGATCTGAACTTTGCCCACGGACAAATACTAGCTAAGAATTATAAGAACATATACCAGAATACATACAAGATCTATCGTCACATATATCTACGTTTTCCTAGTTCAGTTGGACATTCCTCGGGAGTCCCCGGCATTCTCCGCCAGCTGCTGCGCTGGCGCGCTGCCAGCCGAGTGCATTACCCGACGATAATCGACGCATCGCCGCTGTGAACAAAAAAGATTTCCAGCGAACGGATTTTACTGCTTTTGAGCTGTGAATAAGAATTGACTTTTTAATAAGTATAGAAGTTTTCAGACCTAATTTATTAATCATGCGTTTAAGATTCAAAAGTTTACAATATGATGATGTCCGATTGCCTTGAAGAATATTTTATGTGAATGTTTCACCGACCTTGGAAACAAAACAAAAACTCACCACTGTACCACGCGGGTAATGTGGTCAGTTTTTGTTTTTGAGTACGGTATAATGATTGATTTTGAGCATAAAAGTTGGGAAAATGAGTAATTTAATTTGAATAAAAACAAATTTGACTTTTTTGACATTTGGCAAATTACATACATACATACATAAAATCACGCCTTTTTCCCGGAGGGGTAGGCAGAGACTACCTCTTTCCACTTGCTTTCTTCATCCACATTCATAACTCTCTTCATGCAAGCTCGGCGGTTTCGGGTACTTTTGACCTGACCCTTTACCAGGACGTCCTTAATTGGCAAATTTTTTACGAAAATTAAAAAATGATAAATATTACCCGAGATACTTTAGAAAGAGGATGATACGAGCTACTGATCGGCTTGAAGACAATTTTTACTTGTCCCACCCACATCACAGCAGAACGGAAATCCTAAACAAAATAAATAACATCCCTACTTATTATTCGTCTATCATAGCTAACAGCAGCGCAAGTTTCATACACAGGAATTAGTCGGGATCCAGCGCTGAACAATCGACTAATCTGGTCGACACAACTTCCTCATCAGAAGTGTAACTTCGTTCCCGGAGCGCCCCGCTGCATAGTGAAGGAGGGAAGTTTGCTTCGGATGCGAATCTCCCAAATTAGATTGCGTGAACCTGGCGTTAATGCGATGACGAAATATTATTGTAATGATATTGTTTCTGTTCTTATCTTACAAGTTCAATGTAAACTCTGTATACTATTGGCGAATAAATTGTTCTATCCATTCAACTTAGTTATATAAAATAATCATATCTACGCCAATCTTTAAATTGTTTTATTACGTGGATAACTGCTTTCATAACCTACTGCATGAACAGCTTGTTCGAAATCGCAAGCACGTACAATTTCTACGTTTTCTGATGACCATTCATTACAAAATCCACTTACAAAGATGTGCCTGCCAGTGAAATGGGCACTATGTTGTGCGCGGGACAAAGTATGCCAACTAAATCGGCACAAAGAGGCGGGCCACTTCAGCGGCGCCGTCTAAGCTACAATAAACTTAATTTCCCGAACTAAACACTCCGCCCGGCTCCGCTTGTCCCCCTCCTCCCCCTCCACTCCCCCACCTCTAGATAAACTGACTCCGTACACATTGTTAAAACTATCTGTAAGAGCCGTCGACAATTCAGACTTGTTATTTCTGCGTCAAAACTTCACAAGTTTGAGGCTTGAATTTCAACGCGACTATATTTTTGAATAATAAATAATTTTACGGTTACTAAATTTAAAGTTTAGGTATTTTCAAAGTTTAATTTTAAATAAGTGTTGTCAGTGACTTGTAATATGCGGTAAGTATATACGAGTAATCTCGGGCTTCATCAAAAAATAAAATACTTTTTAGTCAATTGTAAATTTAGGTAAAAAATTTTTAATTGTTGTTACTTTTCTGTTGGCTCGGTCTACCCTGCAAGGTATATAGACGTAATTACATGTATGTATGTAAACTTAGATTACTCAAGTATTTCGTAGAAATTTGAAGGACGGTATGAAGATTAAGACGTTTTGTACCACGGGCAACAGGCATTATCTGTATAGTACACCATACTTTAAACTTTTCCTGTACTACCGACTAAGGGAATTAATGGTTTTCAAGTCCATCACTAAGCCATACAGCTGAACGTGGACTTTAAGTCTTTTCAAAGCTGTTGGCTCTGTCGACCCCGCAAGGGATAGAGACTTGATTTAATGTATGTTGAACTGCTTGTTAAGAAGGTATAAGTTCTAATGCTTTAGAGTTACGAGTATGAATAACGTCTGACCAACTAAAAGCGGTGCTTGGTTGCGTCCGAGCACACTTAGCGGCCGAGAGCTGTTTGCTTGCTAGGCAAAATAATATTTTTAATAACATACCGGAACTCAAACTGAGAGACTACTAGACGAAAACCTACAGAAGTAACTATTTCGAGACGACAAGATATTAGGATTACACATTTTGGGTATCTCGATGACATAATCAAATTTCATGAAAATAAGTTTACAAATATACCGTCGCTAAAACAGTCTTGTTGCGAGGGTTTCAGAATTCACAGAGATTTTTTTAAATATCTTCAAAGAAAGCTACCTATAATTTAATCTAAGTGTCATCAATTTTTTATTTATTTTATGATTGAACAAACAAACAAACACCTCCAATAAGGCGAATCTTTAGTCCCGCCCTCTGCCCCACAGCAAATAGCTTCGTCGCAACGATATTGAGTCGTGAACTTCAAACCTTTATTGTTTTCTTTCGAAATACTCCCACTTATTAATGTTATTACTCAATACGTTGCACAAATATTGAGACCTTTTTCAATCTTCGTCCTTATGATACTAACATTAATAAGGTTGTACCACCTACGCGTCTAATCTTCAAAATAAGACTCGGAGACATCGCGTCGTGTTTTTATAATTCACACAGTATAAATGTTAACCTTTTAAAAAAAATGCTGACCTTTTGCCTTACCAATACAAAAAATAATAGGACCACTCCATCTCTTTCCCATGGATGTCATAAAAGGCGACTAAGAGATGGGCTTGCAAACATGGGATTCTTTTTTAGGCGATGGAAAGTGACAGGTTGCTAACCTGTCACTATTTGAATCACAATTCTATCATTAATCCAAATAGCTGAACGGGTCGTTGTTTTCAAGACTTTTGACTCTGTCTACCCGACAAAGGATATAAACGTGACCATATGTATGTATGTATTACGCCAATGTTAGCTTGGCGTATGTATACTGGCACAGTTAAGTTCGCTCAATGTTTGCTCGTCTATAAAGCATAATTAATAACATTAATCCCGGTCACATCTGCTCCATCTCCATTCCCGCACTAGATGCGCCTCCGCCCATACAAGCTAATGCACCTGCTCTCAAAGTACTGACATACAATGTCTTTCTTCACGAGTGCTCACGAGAGCAATGGAATACAAGTACTATGTAAAGTTCTTGTAGGTGTGAAAATTCCTAGCACAGTATTAATTTTTAACATTGATATGTTGCTGTGTGGTTTCCTGCACTTTAGAATAGAACCTTGATATCATAAAAGGTGGAATTTCTCTTGTAGGCGTTGTGCTAGCAATCTGTCATAATTTAAAAACCAATTCGATCATTAAGACAAACATCTGAATGGTAGCCTTTCAGTCTTCTCAAGACCCTGTCTACCCCGCAAAGGATATAGACGTGACAAAATGTATGTTAGAACATGTTTAAAAAACTGTTGATCGAATGTTATCGACTACCAATTTTTTATAATTCATATTTATCTATCATATATTTTTGTTATATTATGACTACCGTACATAAAATATTTGAATTTATTTGTAAATCCTTGAACAATATGATTTATCCATATCACAACTCTATAGAAACGTCATCACTAGAAATTCTTCGAGGTGTTCTAATTAGAAGCAAGTAGGTGGTGACGATGGGTGGGGGGCGCGGGGTGGGGGAGGTCACGTGCCCGCGATAAATCCTCGCAAACAATTCCACTCTTTGTACGCAGCCTATAAGCTCATCGCACAATGAGAATGCAGCAAAATTATTATTTTTTTATTTAAATTAAATAAATATCTCTCCGTAATAAGTGAAGTCAAACCCAGTTTGACATCGCTAATAAATGAGCCTCAATATCTAGTGTGATTCAGTTGTATCTTATTATATGTTGTATGATATATCTTCTCGACAATTCTTTTTCCTAGCGTCCTACTAGCCTAAATAATATACTAAGCTCCTTCCTTCTGTATCATTTAACTCACTATGTTCCCTGTCCCTGACAATGTCAATGAGTTATGTTCTTCTACGGACTTTATATTTAGATCACGCCTCTTCACTGTCATTTCCAAAACGTTTATTCAAAGAAACACCAAACTTACCCTCATTTAAGTAACCTAATTGTCTTATGAGTATTTTATATTTTAAAAATTTGTCACAAAACTTCTTACTGGTTTTTCAGTAAGATGCCAGTGAGCGTCGCTACCACGATTTTGTTATTTCTTTCGTTTTAAATTAGCGGGGCGTCACGTCGGACAAGAATGTGTCTCACACGGGCGTACGCGACCCATAGCACACCTTTGCGAGACTCAAACTAAGAAAAATAAGCTGGCTTTTGAAAGGAAATTAAACTGAATGAATTATGCTCGTATATTTTCTATAAAAAAGAATGAAATTAAAAATGATTTACCTAACCGTGATTTCATAAAAGAAAGTTATCAAGTCTCTAGTATTCTAGGCTTTGTTGTTATAGGCATTACGAGAAATAAATGAAAGCATTTTTTTCCATTATTTTGTAGGTCTGATGCTAAAATTCACTAAAACCAGTAGGTATAATTAATACTTACAGAGTTTAATCATTATAGTATTAGTTATATAAGTTTTGCACATCAAGCAAAATAAAAGGCGAAATAATGACCTGTACGAGTGGCTGCTGATGGATTATGATAAACAGATTCCGTAATTTATGAACGCCGTAGGTATCCTAGTGTATGCCATGATCACCTCGTCGATCAATGCTAGTTCGTCGGCGTACATATTGATCGATGGTTTCATATTCCCAATGCTAAAATTCCACATTATCTTAGGCTGATATGGATATTAACGTTTATTAATTTATTGAGAAAAAATAATAAATAAACTCCAAAATCTAAGTGTAAATGAAGTGGAAGTTGTACGGCACACCACGGCTGATTTACAATCTCATTTATTTTCTTTCAGCGGCTTTCAATGAAATTTCTAAAATGAAAATGATTCTTGGTAATGTTTTATTATAATGTATTGAAGTCCTAGTTATTCAATCCTGAAATTCAGAAAAATAATCAGTTCTTTCCAACTTATTTCCAAATTTCAGTGGCTTACTAGTTTGTATTAACAATGGCAGCGATAATACCACAAAAAGACATCAAAATATCTCTCAAAGTTTATTAGCCTTTTCCTTTATTGACTTTTACAATCTGCACGTGATGAAACAACAGCTGACACACACTACCGGTTAAACTAGCCAAAATAACACAGTTAATAATCTAAGACATATTCGATACGTGTCTATTAAGTATTCAAAATATTACGTCATATTACTATATTATCTTAGATATAGTCGAAAAGCTAGAGTCACGAATTCAGCGAGCAGCGAGCACCGATACCATTGAGACGGGCGTTATCCGGCCCGGTCCGGCCGGCGCCGGTAATCCGATTAGCTGTTATAATGCCGATCGCCGTTCGCTGTAACTATTGTCTTTGGGTTCGGTTACCGGACACCGTACGCGGTCAGCCCTCACTAATTATCATTAGGGCTGAAGATATATAGCTATGTAATCTCAGGATTTCTACAAAGAGGCTTGAGATATTTTCACTCATACTAATGGAATACATTTTATTATTTCACAATATTAAACCTGCTATAAAGTGACATTTTCCATTAAATATCATGTAATTGTTAATTACTTGCCAACTAACCCCTAATAAGTAGACAACACTATTACTCCGCCCCGAGTGCACTCCTTGCACAGTGCTCATTGTCGTCATATCTTGATACATTATAAATACCAACTGAATGAATAGATATACTTAATCATTATTTAGTCAAATATTGATTAAGTATATAACACTTTTATTAAGCTCGTGCACGATTTTGAAGAAAATAAAAACATCTGTACCATGTGAAAAAATCACACACCGAAACTCAAAATGGCAGGAAAAAATAGGTAGAATATTAAGTTAAATTTAGTGAACTTTTTTTTTTAACTGAGATACCTTAATAATGTTAAAATTATGAGATAGCTTCCAAACACCTACTTCTAGTCATAATTCGTCGTATTTCCTTTAAACTTATTACAGGTACTTCAAGTTCGATCAAGTTCTTAATAAGCAATTAATTTAATCACTCATTTCTCCCCAGAAATCTAAGACAATGGCGGTTTAATCGCGAGTCGAGTGCGACTGTCAATTTTCTTTACCGTCCGTAATTGCGGCGTCATTATCTGACGTCGGAACTCAAACAACGAGTACTCCATTCAAAGAGCATTGCGACCGAACCCGGGGTAATTAACTAGCTCCGCAAACAGCTGGCAATGTGACCCTCTTCACGATTAAGGCGCCAATCCGCAGCTACTTGCAAACACGCTGTTTGTGGGAACATTCGTGGGTAGAACGAGCAGGGGTGACTGAGACCAATCTACTAATATTATTAATGCAGAAGTTTTTAAAATGTGTTGATGTGTGTGGTTTTACTCTTTCACGCAAACACTCCTGAATGGATTTTTATGAAACGTTGCGGTAGGTAATATAGCTAGGAAACTGGAATAACATAATACATTAAAATTTAAACAGACTTAACAAGGGACGAAGTAGAGGGCAACAGCAAGTGAATTAAATAAATGTTTTCATGGTAGTTATGAAAGCAATTCATAAGAATCACGTCTTTTCAAATATAGGCAGGGCTAATAAGCTTTAAGAATGGCATTGTGTTCAAAAATTGACGTGATGTAACTATTAATTTTTCCTATTAGCTAAGGCAACCAATGGATAAAAGTGAATTTTGAAGGTATTTTTTACGGTCCAAAAAAATCTAGTGTGTCGGACGAATCTCGCGGGGCGTTAATTTCCGTAGACAGCTGGCATCAATGGAACCGTACCTACCCCATACTCCATTGCATCACACGCACTTATTAATTCAAGAGAATCACATTTGGGACGTCTCCGCGTAACGACATCGGCGGTAATGGAATTAGAGCGAACTAGCGTAAAGCAACTTTTCTTTTATTGCGTCAGCAAGCAGAATTAGGAATTCCTTTCAGAATTATGATTTTTAGTCATTTTCAAAATTATGAGTTTCTATAGATAAGGAATATACCTAGACATTTTCTAAAATTTCTGTCATCAATGCCTCGAAAACTTACTATGAACGAAAATTGGTCAATGGCATGGTTCAACTATACTCGTAATGATTTAGATTTTTATTTCGTTCTTAACAACGGCAATCTTCTTTTTCACATTTATTTGACTGTAGTTATCATATGGACCATGGCCTCGTGCGATACAAGATGTCGTAGATTTTGTTTGTTACTCAACTCAACGGTGAAATGTCGTCAGAGTTAGTTTTTTTTTGGGCAATCAATTTTTGAGGAGTTGGTGAATAATATAAGAACAGATAAACTAGATTCCAACATTTTTTTTGCTACGATAAACAGAATCTATAACCTGCGGAATCTAAAACAAGGGGTCGAATTGATTAAACCTTTAATCGGCTACTTGTTTGGTTTCAATTGTTCCAGTAGTGCAGGCCGCCGTCACTTGTTCCTGCAGCGCTGCAGCGCTGTACATCTCTACAGCTTTTGTGAAGCGCTTCATTATCCGCGTTTCTCGCCAACATTTTAATAACAATAGCATTTCTCTTCAAATGCCCCAGTACAGCTATTTACCTTTATATTTTCAACAATCCTTGTATAATAGCCCTAGATTTAATGCACGAATTATTTAGAAATATTTTGGATAAAATACTATTGTATTGTTTTCAGAATGTAATTATTTTAGTCTATCTAAGTTAACAAATTAAGGCATATGTCTGACATACTTCGAAATTCCACTTTCTATTCAAAACTTTCTAGTCCCGGCTGTTACCGGACACTTTCAGATATATTATTCTGGAAGGAAAATTATGCATTATGATTTATTTATATGATACTAAACTTATACTGTTATTAGTTATTTCCAAAATATAAACCAACGTAATGTAAATGATCTAGAGGAATGTCTGCCCTATTGTTTCGCGCGTAGAGCGGGAAATAAGCTGTTATAATTTACTGCGGTATTTCTGTGACGTTGAAATCTCAGCTCAACTCGAAATTGGACGCGGCTTAAATTCAAATCGCCTAAAATATAGAGGTGAAGTGGTAATTCAGTGACAATCGCCGGAGAATAATGAGAGGCCGCCAATCCGCGCCTGCGAATCCTTCCTCGGAATTTTATTGTCTAATTACCCGTGTTTCATGGCGATTTATTGCGTTTTAAATTATGCACGAAGGTGCTTCGTTTCCTCGCTCGCAATTGCGGGAGTTTTCATTAGCGGAGACGCTCCAAAATAAATATAATTAAATTACGACTGGGAGCTGGACGACTGCGGCAGGTGAAGCCTTTTTTAAATGAACATTCTTTAGTATATATTTAGTTAAGAGTAATGTTCACTGCCGTGAAGAAGAATATCTGCAGATAGAACTTTAATGAATTACCATTTACCGCAGCTATAATCTATTGAAAGCTAGCTTAAGCGAAACTGGCTGGAAGGGCAAGACCTAAATTCTAACTTGTCATCACTGTGAAAAATGTTTTACGCAAGATTCAATTTTGATAATTCTGAAAACCGTCAAAATGAGAGAGAAATGGCAGATGTCGAACTCTGAAACACAACATAGGTGCAACTAGAATACACATTGAAAATAATGAGATTATGCTGATGAAATCCAGTTAATATATCAGCAATGAAAAAGATGATAAAACAATTTCATATAGAGAAATTAGCGTTGCCAGTAGGCCTTATGCGCAGGAGTGTGGCGTGGATGGCCATTGAGAATGATGATAAAAACATTTTCGTTGATTATAATTTATTCGCAACCACTTTTATTGTCAATACCAAAGTATATGTATGAATATTGTTTATGATACACAGCTAGTACAAACGACAAGATTAAAGTGCTGTGCCAACATTAAGGCTAAGTCGTGTTGAGTAATCAACAGCCGCATTGACCTACACTAATCCCCCAGACTAAACAAACAGCTATTAAGCATGGCTCACACCATACACAACCGTTTGCGTTTCATTGGGCGAGCGTAAGGATCTGTAACTTTTAACTGGGCCTGGTTTCGGACAATTTTTTGATCACTTCATTTAAGTGTATTTGTTGATAATTAATGTGTTGACAACTGCTTGCGAGTTCTTTGTTTAGTTCTGACGATAGACCTCGTTGTTTCCTCGTTTGGTTCTTGTTAGGCACAAAACAGAAAAATTCTTACGTAACGTGTTTCTTAATGTAGGAATCTTTAAATTTATATTTCATCTAAATACTTTTCATTATAGTCATAGTACTCTGTTGTTCCATTATCATACATCGTGCTTGTTTCTCTTAGACCCCTAAGACAGAAACAATGGAAGTCTCTGCCTACCCCTGAATTCTCTCTTCACTCATTCACTAATTTTTACTTTATTTACATTCCCAGAAGACAAATAAGCCAATGTTTTATACATGATTATAGATGACAGTATGCAGTAGGCCTTACCCTGCCCTTAGTATGCGCAGTTATGATTTTGTTGTCCGAGTATAGTGTGATTATGCGGCGAGTGGCAAACAATTAGCGAGCAAACAGACAAACACACAGGTGTGTGCTGAGGACAAACAACGGCTTGTCAATCGCCCATATACTGAGATATGTCGGTGAGAATCGATGTAATTAAGACTAATTAATGGTTGGGACTTGGCCGGTGAGAAATTCATTTACTACAATATCCTACTAGTAATTTCTTTAATTACTTACTAATCATGCAATGATGAATGTGATATGATTATGATTTTTTTCTTGAAAGCAATTTTCGTCTTAAACTACATTTACAGGAACAAAATGCAAGCCTATTCTATTTCTTCAATTCAATAATTAAATGTCGAAGCTATGGACTAGTTTATCTAACGTTCTTAACGTTACAAATATTGTTGATCATGCAGTGTGAACCACGGCATGCCACCATATCACGCAAGTATTGCCTCATAGCGCACAAAAATCAATGCCCCAAACAGTCCGTGCAAAATAGGCAGTCATTCTCCCTTTTAGTGGCCTCGCCATAAAATTATGAGAGCAGAGACAGACGCGCCACGGAGCAAACAAAACAAGCGCCCTCTAGCGGTGGCCGTCGTAAAACAGCGGCTTTAATTAGACAGCGGGGGAACGCTTTAATTTATGCGCACTCGCAATAAAAAAATAATTAAAGCGCTTCAGCGCTCTAAATTATACGATACTGTATCGTACCTTTCGCCCTACGATTTGTCTGACGTCCGGATGTACGTTTCGTGTTTACTTTTTCCATGTGCACTGAAAATGTAACAGGCATGCCTGGAATATTTTATAGGGAAGTGGTTACGCCGGAATTCACTTACATCTGCGGTATGTTTTTGTTGTTTTGAATATTTACTCGTAGGAGTATCATTGGGAATAGATATTCTATATCACAAAAAATATTTTATTTCCACAAAATTATTAATGTACATAGAAGATGTAATTTTAATAACATACCTTATCTTACGGGGTTGACAAGACCAATAACACTTAGAATCAAAAAAGACTTTTCATCGGATGCTTTTGAGATCCAGATATAGTGACTAGCTCACCCCATAAAAGGAGAAATAATATTAGAGAAAAGTCTTAATTACGAAGCAGTTAGAATGTTTTATCTTCAGTACCAGACCAAAGGAAGCTTCATATTTTATTATTTATCCTTTGAGAAAAAAAGAAGTACTTCAAGCGTTCCGAAATATACAAATGAATGCTTCAAACAACTGGCAAAATTAATATTTTGGAGCGTAATTTTTCGTAACAAGTATAATGACTTCAATCAAAGGTATTCGGGAGACGACGACCCGCCGATTTAAAAAGTAATTAACGTGGGAAGCGGCGCCAATTAAACGGAGATATTCGGTAATGACCTCCCCCTCCCCCTCCCCTGCCACCGACTTTAGGCCCTCAAGTTGCGGGAGATTCAGTAATGACGTCATAGATTCTTGGGGTAAAATTTTTCATTCGGGAGAGGACATTGACTGACATCAACAAGCAGTCCAAGCCGCTGGGTCTGGAGATTTGACACTTGGCGTGTAGGTTCTATGGTCTAGGAGTGCACTTAAATCCGCCAATCTTTTCAAAAATTTTACGGGATTTATTGTTTCACGCGGGCGGAGCCGCGGGCGCACTGTAACACCACCTCTATACGCGTTTGAATACAATCTGGTTCGCATGATTATGCATTCAATATTGTTGGCTTACAGAGCTTTGAATATTTATTTCCCAGCTGCCATCTATCGTATTCCCACAAAACCGCAATCATTTGGGAAACCAAAGCGTTCGGGTGAGTAATATTATTTTATGAAGCAGAATGCAGCAGACGAATGTGCGGCCGCGCCGACCTCCTCGGGACACTGAGATGTGGTCAGGAAGGTTGAGACTGCATTTGCGTGGATTATTATTTCCGTACCTACCATGGCCAAATAATGTTTTATTGCAGTATACTAGCAGCACGGTGGAAATCAAATATGTTCGAACAAGCGATGTATGATGACTATTTCGATGCTCGAACTACTGAGAATGAAGGTGGCTTGACATCACTTTATATACTACTCGTATAATGAAAAACAAGATGATAATTTCCGGAACAAAAGAACGTTAGAAGCTGCAATGTACATTACATTGCAGCTTCTAACGTTCTTTTGTTTGCTGTTTCTGTTTGTGTGCTAAATAAATGGCAATTGTCTTCTTACTTACCATAATACATTGTTTTTTGAACCCTGTAATTTCACAAATATATTTCTTCTTTCGGGTTGATATCACAACAATTACTAGTGAATCGTAGGCCCTGCCTGACAGTGTATGTACAGTCGTGGCCAAATGCACCTGACTACCCTTATCGCGGATTAGACTTAACGTGAGTCGGACATTTTTTACCCATCGCAAATTGTACCATCGCGCGTGAAGTGTTAATGGTAACTTTCATCAACCTAAGGCTTTAACAACCTGCATATGAAATATTCTAATCCCAAAAGGTTGGAGTATTATACTAGCTTGTATGAACAGGAAGGAAGGTTCATCTGCTTCCGCCTGTATCCATAGGCCTATTGCACAAAGCGTATATGAAACAACGCTTGGCGCCCCGCCAGCGCCGCCAGCGCCGCCTGCTCGCGAATTATGAAATTGCAGCAGACGCGTGCCGTGATTAAGATTTTTACTGCAGCCTAAATGTATAGCCATGTCTGATCGAACTCCTGATTTTTATATCAAAGTGATAATAGACACGTCTTTTAGACAGTCAACTAAATTATTTCAATTTCTATAGGCGTCTGAAATCGCTGATGTGGAATATGTCCGCACTTAAAACACGCTCCCTAATTTTCACAAATAAGGTGGAATTTATGAATTATGTATCTTTCATAGCCGTATATCGTATTAAAATTCCTAGGCGCCAATTGAAATCATCAACCAAAGATTCATATATTGAGAAGCCTGAAAATTGGCTTTCAAGAAGAAAAAATGTGTTCACTATTTTCAATATTTCAGAAAACAACGTTTATCGTCCCTAGATGTCCGTTCTTCTGTGAAATGAACTTGTATTTCGCTGTTATATCGCCGACAATCACGGTTATTTATTTAGGGCGAACCAATGGCCTAAAACAATCGCAGACTTTCCGTTTCCTGCACGTTTCACGGCCTACTTGTTACGATTCGCAATAAGCCGTTCCTAATTTCTTTCCGCAAGATCAAGTATTCATTCGGCGATATGAAAAGGAGCGGCGCATAAAGGAATGCGGGATTATTCTCGGCATTATAACATCCATTGAGGCTGTACGTGACAATCGCGGGCCGCGCGCGACGTGCACCGCCCGCGCTTAGGATTTATCGCGCACACGTGATTGTTGTGGCGATGGAAAAGGCGAACGAGCCCGCGCCGGCCCACTGCTGTGGAGTCAAAGCTTCATTACTATATTAGTTGCCATAACATAATATTTGATTTTGTATTTATAAGAATACCTCTTTGAGAAAAGAAATCAAGTAAATTGTATGATGAAAGCGAAAAGTCTGTTATGAATATACACCATAATAAGCAGAGACGTCCCGTTATCTCACACAAATAGCTACTTAGTCGCAACACACTTGGTACCGAATTGGTATCTTGGTAATTCGAAAACCATATTTAATAATTTGTAGTACTTTTATGCGAGGACTCTCTTAATTTATTTAATCTGTAAAACGATGTTCGTACCGTGTCGAAGGCGGGGCTCACAGGGCGACGTAATCATTGCATTATTGATAATCACGCCGACAAAACACTTGGCACAACAGTCGTATTGAAACCTTCAGACTTCTAGTTAATCTCAGAGCGTTTGAACATTTTACGCCTTTGAGAGATTTAATATTGCAAAAAGAAGCCGGAGTTTGAAGAAAGTCTCGAGTGACGAGAGCGTAACCTTTTTATTTCTCGAGAAATCCCGGTTTGAGATTCGAATGAGGTTAAGAAGTTTATCTGTGATTCTGCCGAGGTCTCGGTTTTATTGCGGGGGCGGCTGCAACCGTGCGTTTGTCCGGGCGGGTCGGGTCCGGGCCGTGTCCGGAGGTCGGCGGCCGGACAAACAGAGGCGGTTTGCGTTTACCTGCGGGTGTTCCGCCCTCAATTGCCGTCACTCCGACTACGGTCGTGGTTACAATGATTCAAAGTAGAACTTGAGTGGAAGTACAGTCGCTGTGTATTAGAGTGGGTAACCTGATCCAAAGTAAGGCTGTTCTACAATCGTACCATAGTTGACGGGAATTCTGAATTAATTTTAAATATAATATCTACATCATGCTCAAGTCTTTGCTTCCTAATAGCCTGACGTTCAATTAAGTTTTAATAAACCATTTACGGGGAGCCATCCTCTTTATATATGAGGAATTGAAGAACTGAGTCCTAAAAATAATTTCCATCGTTATCTAACCTAGTATCAAACTCACAATACTTTAGGAAATTATTTTTAAATGAAGGACAAAAATACATTTATCCCAATTTTTATGTAGTCATAACTAACTGATGATTCTACTTTACAGCTGGAAAACCGAGAAAACCTGACGGTGAGCAAGATGAGCTTCGTGCCGTCGCTGGACGACGACGGGCGCCAGGTCACGTGCCGCGCCGAGAACCCCAACCGCACCGCGCTGTTCCTGGAGACGGCCTGGACCATCAGCGTAGTGTGTGAGTACACCTCGTCGTGGTGAGAGTGCTGGAGCGGCACAAGGGGGGCTGCATGGATGATGAAGAATTGTAAAAAGATCGCATGAAAGTCTCTGTTAAGAGCTAGCTGCCTACGCTGGTACATATGGTCTTATGGAATTACGAGTATTTGAAGAACAAATATCTTTTTATGGCTTGACCCAGATAGGCAAAGAATTTTGGTTTCACTTTGCGAAAGATGATATTCTTGTCAATGATGTCTTAACTGAAGATACTTTAGACTGAGCAAAGTGGCAAGAGAAATGGAAAGCGGTCCAGAACAAGTGAGCAACGAGAGCAATCAAGCACACCATAAAAGGATAGAAAAGCTAAATAAATAAATATATACGGGACAAATTACACAGATTCAAATTCAAAAATTTTATTCATTATTATAGGATACTTCATATCGCTTAATAATTGTCAAAACGTATGGTTTAACAACATTGGTTGACGTCAAGTAAATTACTTAAAACTAAGTTTACTGCCGCTTCCAATGCGTCAATGCAGAAGAAGCGGTAACAAACTGCACTGCAGAATTTTCTACAGCAACGTTAACTTAACAATATCTATCAATTAAACTTAGAATAGAATGTGGACGAGAGAACGAACGATTGAGTTAGCCTCGAAGTAAGTTCGAGACTTGTGTTACGAGATACTTACTCAACGATAATATATTTTATAATAAATACTTATATAGATAAACATCCAAGATCCAGGCCAATCAGAAAAAGTTATTTTCTCATAATGCCCTGGCCGGGATTCGAACCCGGGTCCTCCGGTGTCACAGACAAGCGTACTACCGCTGAGCCACAGAGGCCGTCAAAACTAAGTATGCCATACAACATCTCAGCATGCGGCCGCATCCTCCGCCGTAATGCTCCACAACCACCATTTACTAGCATTACCTTCTAACTACCCATTATCTATGCAGATCCCCCCGTGGTCCACCTGCGGCTGGGCAGCTCGCTCTCCTCCACGGACATCAAGGAAGGGGACGACGTCTACTTCGAGTGTCACGTGAAGGCCAACCCGCTCGCCAGGAAGCTCAACTGGTTGCATGACGTAAGTTATATTTGCATGTATATGCCAAAAACTTTGAACGCATCAAATTTTGCAATTCCGGTAGGATTTCGTTAAAATGCTCTCTTAATGCTGCCAGATAACAAATAAAAATAAATAATGATCATGCCTCTTAAAAATTTCTCATTTATTACATAGGTACTTACTCACTGCTTTTATCTAGGAACATATTAAAATTTATTTATAAAAAACTTCCAAAACTGTCCTATGAATAGACAAAATGTTGAAAATAGGAACAATTAATCTAAATAATAATTAAAGTTATATTCAAAGATTCTTTAATAAAGTATAGAAAATAACTGACATTCTTTGTATTTCTAAAATTGAGCCTTAGGCTTCATTTACATTTTTATCATCATCTCCAAGTAAAAAAACAAATTGCAAATAACATTGGATTTAAGTTTTTATGAATGATCCTCAAAAGAAAAAGTATTTTACAATTCTGGGATTTCAGACTTCATTTTAATATTCCACATTTTTGTCGAAATTGAAAAAACATTTCCAGCCCTTCAATTAATCTGAAAGAGTAACACGCTGAAATGGACAACATTAATTCAATATTGAAATTCGAGCCGCTTGAAAAGATTGACTGTAACAAATTAATCCAACAACAATGGCTGCATAAAGTAATAGACGCTGTACGGTCCGATAATCGCTTTGTACCGTTGCTGTGTTTTAATCAGCGACTTTTTTATTTTACGTTCGGTTCACCCTTTCAGGGGCAATCAGTCGCGCGACACGGATAGCGTCGCGCGTCGCCACCCGCGCCCGCCTACATGTTGTTTTTGCTGCATTGTTTCTACTTTTTGTTGCTCGCAGGTCGACCCACTTCCCCGCCCGTCCCCGCTCCGATGCGATTGTTCCTGACGTCCCGTTTTGTTGAGCGACGTTGATGCGTGCCGCGTTTCGTCGTATGTTTATTACGGTCTCGCTGAAGTGCTCGCTCGCAGTCACCGCCATACGATTCTCATGTCATTCTTCTTGTTTATAAACGCATTAAGCTGAGTAGGTTATATGTGTGTTATAAAGTTGGTCCGCTTAGGCAGCAATGAAAATAAAATTTTATTCCTTTTTTTTGAGTGTTTTATCGTGGACTAATTTAGAATGAAAAGAAAGCTCAAATAACTTCCCAAAATCACAATTCGTGTTGTTAGATTATCTTCATCATTAAGTTAGTAAGGATTTTATTTAAAAAAAATATTTACAGATTTTATTACTAGGTTTCACCTTTGTTACGGATACAAGATATTATACGTCTCCAAAATAAGGACAATCTTAAACATGCACAAGACAAAACTTATTTTCATTGTACATTTCCGTTTGTGCAATTGTAAGAATTGTATATTGCTTGAAATTGCACCGTCAGCCGTCTGAATTTCGCCTGCGACAATATAATCCCTTTATTCGGGGCTGGAAACGAATGCGGCGCGACATTGCAGCTGCGTGTGTCGGCCACTGACCGGTCACCCGCCTTCTGACTGTATCATTGTCCCTAGAAAACGAGATAAATTATAGAACTAAGAGATTAGTAGGGAGGGCCGTGTGGTTCTCGGCACCAATAGAAAAAAAAGGACCACTCCATCTATTTCCCATGGATGTCGTAAAGCCAACTAAGGAAATGCTTATAAACTTGGGATTCTTTTGAATCTCAATTCTTTCATTCCGCCCAATAACTGAACGTGGCCTATTGGTCTTTTGAGACTGTTGGGTCTGTCTACCCCGCACGGGGTAAAGACGTGATTATGTGTATGTATGTATGTTCACCCACGCCATGTTATCGCCACCTACACGAGCATTAGCACCACCTCCAAAAATAAATACAGGTTTTCCGCAAATTTCACGGGAACTATAGTTTTTACCGGGATGACAAGTACCCATTATTCTAGTCCATACTGTTTAATATATATGTAAAGTTTCAAGTAGATTGGTGCAGTAAATAATGCATAAAGAGAATACAACAAACAAACTTATTGTCGCTTTTATAATATAAGTTGGAATGACCACGATGTAGGCGAATGATTGGATTGGAGGTTTTGTCGCAACCCTAATCGCACACACTGCGACACGGACATCAATAGGCAGCCCTGAGCGCAACTGGACAAATATTTACGGCAGTTTTGTAAGCCGGCCGGCGAGCAGCGACGCGCGTCATTGTTTGTATGCGATTGTTTTTGACTAATGGCGCCGGCGACGCCGATACGCGCGAATTAAGCGATCCAATTTACTGCGCTGTCCGCGAGCGATTAACGATTTTTTTTACGTATTTATTATATCTATTTATTAGGAAAGACAGTTACGTTAACACAATTTTTGACGACAATTACGTTAACATAAAACATTTCAAATACATAATTTATGCTTTTGATTTTCTTTACAATTTTGCAGTTACATGATTAATACCTAAGTCCTCCGCAATTATCTTTTTATTTCTATCATTAAAGCACATTCTATAAAATGCACTTGTTTAACAACCCCTAGTCTATCCTTAAACAAAAATACATAGAGCGTTCTTACTCTATTCTAAAACTAGACTATTTCTTGGTATCCCTTTGAGAAGTACAAATGAAAAAAGGGCTGCGGACACAATCTAGATTTCACCTTAAAAGGCAAATAATAACATTTGGCAATAAACGGCTTTACAAAAATAATATAAAGCAACAGCAGACAGATAAATAATGTGTGGAGTTTCTGTGTAAAACAGCGCGAGCGGGCTAGGCTAATACCAAATATTAATATTAATCGGCGTTGTTTGCGCGCCATTTTTGTTTTACGATGCAATGGCGGTCAGTAATGGCGCGGGCCATCTCATAAGAGGGTCTCCGAAGCTTTCTGCGACAATGTCCTCGTAAATTATTCAGTAGCGATGTGAACATTAGCCGACATATTAAATGCGGATTGGAGGTGCGAGGGTCGGCTCCCTCGTTAATGCTGATTTTTTATTCAATTTTGCTTTTTTGACAACAGAAATACTTACCTCAATTTATTTGGAGTTTGGAGTGCCAATCTGTCAGTGCCTTTTTGTAGCTTTCCCTTTTTTGTTACTACGCTTTTATTAGCTTGGGTTGTATGTATGTATGTATGTATGTATGTATGTATGTATGTAACGGAATCTTTGAGCTTAATTTTCACTGATTTCTAAACGTCTGATCAACTTGGAACTTTGCACACGTATCAAGGACCGATGACAATGCAATATTTTGATAAGAGTTTCTCATTATCCTTATTAAAACTGCCAGGATTAATAAATTCATTTTTAGATCCTTCGTATGAGAGTAAGAGAGACAGAGATAGCACCAGTGCCAGTAATCTCCATACAAGAAACCAAGAAGTTCTGACGTATAATGAGTCAAAAAGAGATGTAATATATTTCCATATAATGTTACTATTAACCTGAGGCTTCTTTATTTCATCGCATTGCTCCATTTAGAATTACCATTAGAAACCATAGTAGAATTAGAAGAATATTTTAAAACAATAAAAAATATATAAGTAATAAAACAAAAGTAATTAATGAAAATTGAACAACTAAATTTACAAAAATACAAGAATAAAGTTACTACCTACAGAACTTTGCGATATTTAATACGTATTTAACATATTAATGCAATTCTTGAATTAACATTAGGTATCTTTTGCCTATTTATAATAGCAACACTGTAATACTCGTTTGGAAAATGAGTGACAGTTTTTTATGTCAAATAAGTTTTGCAGTAAGTTTTGATTGAATTCGATTCGAACACCTGTAAACTTTCTTTCTGTTGTTTTTTACCGGTGCCTGTGTATTTACCTATTTGCACTTTGTTTTGTGCTGATAACTTGTCGTTATTTGGAGTTTGGAATCTTCCGTTGAGTCGAGCTTTGTTCTTCCGGATATTCGTGTGATTTTATCATCTGAGATTGGACTCTGACTGTGTTTACTGTGTTGTGCAGATATTTTGAGATAGAACTCCTGTAAAAAGTACCTTATTATTTGAGATAGGAGTCCCAAGTTTGTGTTTGTTTTTGTGAAAGACAGATTTTACAACAAAAGTGCCACGATGTCTTCAGATAAACTTTGTTGCGTTCCTGGTTGTAAAGGCAGTGGAGGTATGTTTGAAATATTTTTGTTCCTGTATCAATCTGCCTCTTAATCTTGTGGTTTGATTCCTGGCAAGGCCACAATCGAAAATTATTACGTTTGCTGGATAGTCAAAAATATTATTAACAGTGATTTATCACTATAAAATTCTTTTCAACTGGGTTTAACAATCATCATACATACATATAATCACGTCTATATCCCTTGCGGGGTAGACAGAGCCAACAGTCTTGTAAAGACTGATAGGCCACGTTCAGCTATTTGGCTTTAAGATAGAATTGAGATTCAAATAGTGACAGGTTGCAAGCCCATCGCCTTAAAAAGAATCATGATGATGAGAATATTATGAGATTTAATCCAATCAGGCCACATATAACTTTAAGAAAGTTAGTTGTGAAAACCTCCGGCGATGGGCGCATGGTTGCGAAAGTCTTTTCTAGTAAGATAGTTATACCAGAAGTGTTAACTTCCAAAAAATAATTGTATAAAAAAACTAAAAAACTACCCGTTTTATTGCAAATCGAACTAAAAAATAGAAAATAAATAATAGTTTAAAAAAAACTAAAAAACTACGCTTTTATTGCTAATCAAACTAAAAAATAGAAAATAAAAATTAATGACAAAGGAATTCAGTAGTAGCAAGTCGAACAATCAGTTATAGTCAATTACCTCTGATTAAAATTATAACAAAATTAAATTTATAAACAAAACAATTTAAATCAGAGTAAAAAGCGTGGGGTGCATTTTACTTCATTTTCATAATTCTCTTGTCATAAATATATGCTAATAGAATGATTTTAATATTTACTACATCAGGCACCCCACGCTTTTTACTCAGATTTAAATTGTTTTGTTTATAAATTTAATTTTGTTATAATTTTAATCAGAGGTAATTGACTATAACTGATTGTTGGACTTCCTACTACTGTTTTATAATTCCTTTGTCATTAATTTTTATTTTCTATTTTTTAGTTTGATTAGCAATAAAAGCGTAGTTTTTTAGTTTTTTTTAAACTATTATTTTATTTTTAACGCCCGTTTTTATGCATTGATTTTATCGCAGCGAATTAAATAAATTTTACTGAATCATGACAAAAGCCAATCGTTTAAACACGGGACGAATCAATACTAACTTTAAATAAATCTTTTAACGCGAACATACGCGTTTCAGTGGCAGAAACTTAGTCGGTAAAATGGTTTTTCCTAGTTTAAACTAATGAAGTTATTAGAGAAGTAATAGGTTTTTTTTAAAGATTATATTGAAGTTTTAATACCTATGGCCTAAAGGTAATTTTAAAATTGTACTTTGGCAAATATATCAGTGGCAATAAGTGATCGGTAGCGCTGGGAAATCTCCGAATGTGGCGTGGCGTGGCGTGGCCGGCGGGAGCGACAAGCGAGACAACCTTTTTCATACTATTGTAAATCTGAATAAGTAAATTAAAGGTAAAGGAATGAATGCTGGGATCGTGGCAAGTAGAAACGTGTACTCTATGTCTAACCCTTACAAGAAAGAAACGTAATCATTATACATATATGATCTTAACATTAATGTGAAAGATTAAAGTAACTTATCTAGCAACGTTGATCTGAAACCACTAAGCGGATTGATCGAAATATAAATAAAATGAATTTCCCACGAGACTAAAAACACTCAAATTTGTGCACAGCAAACAATGTATTACCTACTAAATAAACTTGTATGTCTAGCTAGAGGAGAAAGAACGTCATGGAGACAACAACAAATGCAATCGAAGTAACGTGCAATAGATTGATAAAATTAAAATTTTAGATCATCGACATGATCAAGATCTGCTTATTATTCTTATTGCCATTTTCATTATGTTACCAAAAATCCAATATATAGGCAAATATGAAACATGAAAAGCAATACGGCCGTGCATCGTCACGGGATTCAATCAGCGAACTATGAATGGGGCACATTCCGCATTGTTACCGGGTGCCGCCCGCGCGAACCTACTCGTGATGCCAAATAACATTATTGTGAAACAAAACACAATTCGTCACGGCATCTGCTTAAGCTCGACAAACTTTAGACGCTACTGATATTTATTAGTGAGTTCAAAGTGGAATTAATTAAGTTATATTTATGATTTTCCCAGACTTGACGACGTTAGATAAATTATTTTACACTAAAAGTAGTTGACGCTAATTAGACGCTCAGACTGGCGAAAATTTTATGTAGAATTTATTGGATTATCCCTATCTCTTCATTTTATATTGTGCGGGAGTTAAATATCGTCGCGACGTCGTCTTACACTACAATAACATAATTAAAAACTAAAACAAACAAGATAAAATCATTTCTTCTAAGGAACAAATCTTTTATAATACGAAATTGTGAATGGGACACATACAGATCGCAGATTATAAGCTATTACTTAACCGCAAAATCATTTTATGCTCATAAAATTGGGACCCAATAAAAAAAATTTAATGCCTTAAAGCACTTAAAATTTTGACAAGCATTTGTGGGTCGTACACACAACGTCACATTAAACTGTCCGAAGTCGTTTCAATTTAGGAAATATAACGTGGGTACTGCAGTCATAGGCCTGGCCTACCTAAGAAAAGCATCGGTTAACATTCTTACATAAATAATTCATTCAGATTACAATCGGATCCCTTAAATCGGACACTTTATCTACCTGACCTCGTACCTCCTTGTATCTCGTTGATACCGGCGCTGCAGTAATCGTTGTTGGAACGCGCCGTTTCTCTCCACGCAAAAAGAGCTATTATGTATTATACATAAATAAATTCATTATATAATATAATGAATTTATTTTCGCCCCTTTTACCGAGCGTATAGTTGCGATGCCTCTTCTCTCATAAGGAAACACGAATTAGTGTTCCCGGCACCAATACAGTGCCGTGTGGTTCCCGGCACCAATACAAAAAAGAATAGGACCACTCCATTTCTTTCCCATGGATGTTGTAAAAGGCGACTAAGGGATGTGCTTACAAACTTGGGATTCTTTTTTAATTGATGGGCTAGCAACCTGTCACTATTTGAATCTCAATTCTGTCATAATGCCAAATGGCTGTGGCCATTCAGTCTTTTCAAGACTGTTGGCTCTGTCTATCCCGCAAGGGATATAGACGAGACCGTATGTATGTATGTACGAATTAGTTAAAGAATTAAAAATTAATAATGTATCAAAATCGAATCAATCACAGTCAGTACACACAATAAACAAAGTTCTTAAACAGTCCCTCGAACTAAATATTACACCTATATTCGTAGAAGCACTTATTTAACGATCGCGGTGTCCCAACAAAAAGTAATAAACGTATATCAGTGGGAGCGTGATGAACTACGCCCACACTATTACCGCTTCAAACGTTTTCCTCAAAAAAGTAATAAGTAAAACAGAGGTGAGCGGGGGTGAGGCGCGGCGGCCGAGAGGGGGGTACGTCCCGCCGGCCCTTATCACTGCGTTATTACGAGATAAGGGCGCAATAACTGGGGAATAAAACACTACATCTCGACGTAACTTAGTTTTATTTTGGCTGTGACTTAGTTCGCGGTCGGTCATTTCGAGTGCACACCGGAAAGTTTTACCGTGTGCATATGGAAATTATGAAGAAGTTCATGGAAAAATTCTCAAACTCAAAATAAAATAACTTCACTTTTTACGCTTTAGTATCTTTGAAATCTCAGCAGTGCATAGAGCGTCAAGGACTACGATTCATTCCTCTATTATCAACTAAACATTTTCAGGAATTGAGAATAACCATAACCTCCTATGTCGAGAAAATGAAAAGGAGTGAAACCAAAATCAATTTTGTTGTAAATCATTGTCTTGCCAATCTCATTTTCAAAATTTTTTTATTAAAAGAGACATCTACCTCTGTGAGCCGATAAATTCGTTGCAAAATATGCTGAAAATGATGACGTAAGCATGTTGTGGATACTCGGAGCGCTTGGTCGCCGTCACAATGAGAGCCTCGAGTGAACAAACTCTTTGTAACGTTCGAGACTGATTTATAGTTCGCCGTTTAGGTTCATTTTTATTGTATCGAGACGAGAAAACCTTTGTTCACGGAGGTCGAATAATCTCCTCCTTTTTGAAGCCTTTTTAAAAAGGATTGCAATTTGTTGTACAAATTGCGCAACTGCTGATATGATGCGTCTTATTAGCGGCCAAAAACTAAAAGCAAGAAAACAATTGAGCACATTCGAAGATTTTGTACATGATAGGATATTTTTACACATTTTTCTTAACACGGATATTCTACCGAAAGAGATTTATAATTCATAATGCTCGAGTTCCAAAATGGAATGCGAAAGGAAGACATTTCGTACATTATTGCTGTCATGTTCCAATATTCACGAGATCGACCTCGGGATGGCTGCCGATGAAAATGCAATTGTTTATTTTGCGTTAGCGGGGTCGAAGGGTCGCGGAATGTATCAGACAGGACATGAAATTAAATTTCTGCTAATGAAGTCGCCGGGGCCAAACAACACTGTTTACCCTCCACGACTCCCGTTGTTTTCAGGACAAGAGGGAAATTAAAAAAGACGTTTTAAAAGAGCGGGATTAGGGCCCTCTGTGGGAGGGCTGTTTGTTTGTTTGTAGAGCAGCGTGTCGTAAACAACGCGCCGTCTCCACAACAGGTGAGCCGGACGTTTCATTATCGCTGCTGCGGACTTTGGGCTAAATGTTCGGTTCGTCCTTTTTTTGCTGAACAAAGTGCTTACAGGCTCTATCGACAGCATGTATGTAATCTTTTTTCCTACATTTAATATTTGCTATTGTATCAAAATTGTCCTTTTAAACCTTACGTAGTCATTGTTAATTAACATTGCATAATCTGTAGATTCTCAAAAGTATGTAGGGTTCGTAGCAAGTGGACAAATATAGTCTTTGCCTTTCTCTCTGGCAAAATTATTGCATCATCATGTTCATGGAGATGAAAGTTTAAATTAATATACTTGTAATAATATTTTGATCACTTCACTTGCTATTTGCGAATACCATTCTATTTTTCCGCACAACATCTCGAAAAATAGGTTCACTCAAAACTTTCCAATCCACGAAACGGAGACAACTGGAGTAAAATAACGATATCTTTTGCGAGCTCAACAGCCATATTGTTTCAGCTTCTGTCTCGCGGCACAAAGAAACAGGTACCCATATTAAATCCAATAACAGAGGATCCCTCTCGGAGAGAACGTAAGCAAACAGTGTTATCGGGTGGAAAATTTTCTCTTTATTCGTTAATGGCAGCTATTTCCCGGGAGGGGGAGGGGGGTCCCCGACGACCTGCCGTGATCATCCGCGAGATTGTGCCCAAAGAAACTCGTCCGCTCATAATGGACAGCGCTGATTGAATCACTTGCACTCCTTTCACTTCGAATTGATTCCCGATCAAGATTTTCGGAACATTTCCTACGACGAACAAGTAAATCGCCACTAACGGCCTTGCCAGCCCTTAGCTATTTGAAATTATACCCATTTATGTACTTTTCTCTGCCGCTTCGCTTGCGTAATTTCTGAAAAATTTATTTATGAGAAGTGCGGTAGAAGGACTTATAAAACCTTCAGAAAAACTGTGAGACTTCATTTCCGTGACAATGTTCATCACGTGATAGAAATTTCAGCAAAATTTGCTCCGTGATTTCACCTACCTACAGAAAAGTCATTTTCGTTTTATTAATACTCCCGCTGCAAACAAAACAAAATTCTATGTTAAAATATACGATCACGTTTAGAATTCTGATCTACAGTCTGTTTTGTCTGCACTCACAAACACACGCGATTAACATTTCAAGAGGCCGAAGGTGGTCCTCATTAAAAGGGGCGCGGAGTGAGGCTCGGGTACGTTCGGAACAATTAGTGCCCTACGCCGGCCCTTTTTTAACGAGACTCCTTTCCAGTAAAACATTTACGCGGTTCGGGACGCTCTTATTGTGCTGTGTTTATCGCAGCCCACAGGAAAACAATATGGGTTGTGCAAATTTGATGATACTTCCATGATTTATAGTTATTTTAAAGGCTTTTATTTTTTATAATAAAAGTCAATCAGAAAAGTGTCATCTCATCATCTTTATCCCTGAATCCCACCTCAATAAACTTAAATACAGTCTTGTGACTTTTAACTATGTCTGCCCTGCAAGGAACGTCTATATATATTTAAAAAGAGTACGCGAAACTTGTTCTAAGAACCTGTCTCTAAATATAGATTACATTGATAATCACCGACTTCCACAAAATTAAAATAGCACAGCAGGAATTTTTTTTTTTCTTGACGTGTATCCTATTTGATTTATCTAAGTTTCGATGTAACTTAGATTAACTAACAACACATTTGATGTAACTTGGATAAATAAAAAAATAAAATTGCAAAGGCAAGAGAAATTTAACGGTTATTGAATTTGAGTACTAAAACGAGTGTTGCTCCATGTACATGCTAAAATTTTAACCCCGATCTAGTAACCGGAGGCGCTCCACGTCTCGGCCGAGCCTGCATCCGGTGCCGTCAGATCTGATATTAATTTAATAACTGGTGGTCCGTCGATCCACGGGATAAAATATGAAAATATGATTTGCGTTACTGCGGCGCGCGCAGCTGCGTCTGTCTGAGTAATTGTTGAGATTATAATGTGTATAAATTTACCAAATTTATGAGGGTGGGGCGTGGATTTATGCGGTGTCTTATTATTGTGACGGCTCGTTCGCGGCGGTTAATTACGGTGGGTGAACAGAAGATAAATGTATGGAGGCCTAGCTTAATTCAAGTCCCATAATACTAATATAAATATTAAAATGCATAATTTTTATACGTGTAGGTAAGTTTCGAGATAAGTTGACATTTGTCTTAGATTTTATAATACTCACTCTGACCCATCTTTCTCATATTATCTACCTGGTCAGGTTATTTTTTGTTCTATCAAATGCGTCATTTCGTTCTTAATTTGAGTAAAAATAAGTAGAAACTTTCCATTTTGTCTTTAATCTAGAATTTCACTCCATTTTGACAATATAAATTCTGCATAACAGCTTAATACTGTATTTAACTTTGTCTCCGACTATGGTCTCCTCCGCATGGTGGGTGCTAATTGATTATGGCTGCTACCACCATCGTATGAGGTTGGTTGTGGGCTGCAGATGGCAGAAAATGGAATGCTATTTGTATATGTCCTGAAGAGATACTTGAGCGATGGCACGACACCTCGGTTTTATAACTCTAAATGTTTAACATATATTGATGATATTTTAACTTGTGGCAGTATAACACGTACACAAAATCTGTTGCGGAAAATGCTCCACTTATATTCACTGTCATTTGCTTTACTACGTTTATAACATTATGCGATGTCTTTTACAAGTTATATTAGTGAAATTTCATGACAGAAAATAAAGTATAAGTAAGTTATTCAGTTTCATACCTAACAAAATACAGGTAACAAGATTTTATAGTCAGGACCTAATTTCAAATAAGTATTACAACGATGGGTTAGCAACTTGTCACTATTTGTATCTTAATTCCTCTATCAAGCCACACTGCTGAACTTAGTCTCTCAGTATTTTCGAAACAGTTTGCTCTATCCGCCTTATAAATAATAAAAACGCGAGTGTCAATATGGTTGTATTAAAACCATATAATAAATATTTTTATGCTCATGTTTAACCGAGATACTTATGCTGCGATATCCCTATTTCCCCATCCACACTAACAAGCCTCCCCGAGCGGCTTCTTTAATATGAACTAAAATATGCCTCCAGCTACTTGCAACTCATATACATACATACATACATACATAAAATCACGCCTCTTTCCCGGAGGGGTAGGCAGAGACTACCTCTTTCCACTTGCCACGATCTCTGCATACTTCTTTCGCTTCGTCCACATTCATAACTCTCTTCATACAAGCTCGGCGGTTTCGGGTACTTTTGACCTGACCCTTTACCAGGACGTCCTTAATTTGATCAAGATACGTTCGTCTAGGTCTTCCCACTCCGACCTTTCCCTCCACACTCTCCTTGTATATCTGCTTAGTCAACCTGCTTTCATTCATCCTCTCCACATGACCGAACCATCTTAACATACCCTTTTCTATTCCTGTAACTACATCTTCTTTCACATCACAACATTCCCTTATCACGCTGTTCCTTATCCTGTCACTCAATTTCACACCCATCATACTCCTTAACGCTCTCATTTCCACTGCATTTATTCTGCTTTCATGCTTCTTTTGCCATACCCAACTTTCACTCCCATACATTAATGTCGGGACCAACACGCCCCTGTGCACAGCCAGTCGAGCCTTTTTGGATAGTTTCTGACTGCTCATAAAGGCATGCAAAGCTCCATTCACCATGTTCCCCGCGTTCACTCTCCTTTCAATATCACTATCATACTTGCCATCTGATGTAAACTTTGATCCTAGATATACAAACTCTTTCACTTGCTCCACTTTTTCTCCTCCAATCAAAATATTACATGCTGTCATTTCTTTCTCCATTTCAAAAACCAGTGTTTTAGTTTTACTTACGTTCACTTTCATTCCTTTCTCTTTTAAAGCTTCATGCATACAGTTTACCATCTCCTGTAACTCCTCCGCTGATGACGCCAGTATAACCTGATCGTCGGCATAGAGTAGACATTTGACGAGTAACTCATTCATCCTTAATCCACTTTTAGACTCTTTCAAATCTGTCAAACAGCTATCCATAAATAGGTTGAACAGCCACGGTGACGCAACACATCCTTGCCTACTCATATCACATTATATATTTGTGTCAAAATTATTCTGCTAAGCTTATTTAATATTCAACTTTGTATTCAAACGTATAAATAACAAATGGGCTGGAAATAACTACCTAGTCTTTGTTTCCTACGCTTCGTTGCCTTTCACATTTATTTTGAGCTGCTCTATTTACGAAATCAAAAGCTTTCGCATTGAATAGTTCATGTATCGTACTATTTACACATATCGTATTGTTCTCTTCGGGGAAACGTTCTCATTCCTGCGACTCCAAAAACAGAACCGGAGTAATTATAAATTTTAGTCTTTCAGACCGCTGCCGTTAATACTTCCAACTGAAACATTTATAATATTAAAAAATTTTAATTTAATATTTAGCACCAAAAGCAAACAAGCGGCTTCGAGATTAGAATAGAATCACTTCGTAGAAGACACTTAAATATGTATATTACACTAGTAAAAATTACGGGTGTTATTTCGGAGCGGTATCACTACATTTGAATATTGAAATAATAAATGATTTTAGAAGATGCTTCATTTGCTTTTGGGTTTCCGATTTTATGACAAACCAAGCATCGAAACATAACATCAGTCATTGTTCACTATTCCCCCTGTCTATAAATTTAATGTGGCATTAAAAAATATTTTGTCCCCCAGGACCGGCCGCTGGCGCACAACGCCACCGCGCGGGTGTTCCACAGCAACCAGAGCTTGGTGCTGCAGAAGGTGACGCGCCACAGCTCCGGCCGCTACGCCTGCTCCGCCATCAACTCCGAGGGCGAGACCGTCTCCAACGAGCTGCACTTCAGAGTAAAGTGTGAGTTTGCAAATTGAAATATAATGTGTGTCTTATCTACCAGATTAACTGGAAAACCAACATCTATGACCTTTAAAAAGTGCTCCGCTAGAGATAGTCGGGAAAGACCAAAACAGTGAGCCTTACCAGATATGATATATATATATATCATTGAAATAAAACTATAAGATCGTCAAAGTGGACTATTGAGAAAAACCGCGAAACAAAGTAAAGATTTGCTGCTTATTGTTACAGTAATACTTAATACAACAAATAAACTTAGCCCTTCTTCGTCTCTTTAAATAATCATTTACTGAGAAGTACCATAAGTACACGACACGAGAGCCAGCCTAATCTCCGATCGGTCGTAATCGTTAACCGGACTACAACTTTGTCTCCGAAATCCGCAAACGAGTTCCCCAAACGAAATCATTTTAGCTGATACCAACACTCGGGGCTAAAGGATAAAGGCGCAAGTTAGTGGACAATAAGGCTTCGATCGGGAAGTTCCGCCGCGTCCCCGAGCACACATTACTCACGGCTTCCGGCCACTTTGCCAACTAAGCCAAGCCTCATCATATTGGATTTAGTATCTGTGGGATTGTAACACTTCACGGGGAAAGTTATCGTTTAATGTGCGTCGTGTGTATTAACTCGGGCAATCAATATAAATAATTCTTGTGTTACTAATTGCCTAAGTGACTGATTACAATAGAATAAAGGAATAAAAAAGGATAAGAAAGCCATAGGAAGCTGAAACTATTAATGTATGTTTCTTAGGGAGCACAGGATAGCACCAAACGAGTTTGTCTCCATTTTCCTGCATATATAAGAATCAACGGGAGCCATTGTATAACGCTGGGAGAACCGCAGTTTCTAGTGTATTTATCACATTAATCCTTATATTATTCCGATTCCTGTTATACTAATTTAAATAGATTTCATTAAAGATTTCGATCTCAGTTGGCTAATTACTTCACCTGTTTGTATCACAGTCGTAAAGATTTTAACCTCCAGTTAATCAAAGGCAATAAATTTAAGACGAAAACAGACTTAATGAGTCGAGAGTGTTTTGGGCGAGGGGTGCGTCTGTTGAGGAGAAGAGTCGTGAACACGCCGGCTTCATTACGGCGGGGTCGGGGTTCGGAGCTCGGTGGAGACAATTGGCACAATGCAGCTCTCAGTTGCATCAATGAATTAATTGCGGCGGCCGTGCGTCGTATTGTGGCGGCTGCTGTGAATGAAGGGCAGGGCACGTATCGAGTTCTGCAGATAATTACTGTGGCGTTGCTGCGAGCTTAATACGAGTTTAAGGGTTATGAAATCAAAACAATCAAATTTGAAATTGAAATGATAAACTTTTCATGAAAGAGTTTTTATTTGCTCTTGATTTGCACTGGTTTGCATTTTATTACAGCTGTCAAACTATTTTAGGTACTTTCGTATTTTTTTAAAGTGCAGTGAATTTAATGCTTTCGCTCTTGAGCTCGGTTCTCAAGATAAAAACGGAACCCTCGTAAGATGATGTCCGTCCGTCAGACTGTCAAAACCCTTTTCTCAGAAATGGGTGGTGTCAGGATTACGATGACTGTACAGGCGTATATGACAGAAAAGAAAATTCGCCAAGATACAAGACCATAATAAAAATAATGGAACAACGCCGGCCAACAATTTTATGTTTGATATTAATGGTCATCCTTCGAGTCCCGACCTGAGTAGGATGAGTAGTGTATCGTAGAGCCTACAAGTAGATTTAAACGTGTGATATTGGATAGCGCAGCACGTAAATATGAAAACTGAACGAAAATTCACGTGGGTGAATTATTTTTTCGTGTAGTTTAAATATATTTACAATAAATAAATGAAATCATTTTCGTTAAGAACTTACTTCCCAAATTGTACTTTCAGATTGCATCAAAAATATAGAAGAAAGTCCTACCGATTTTTTTATAAAGTTGTGTATATTATTAAAGGTTGCGTGTAAAATAATATTTCATACCTCTTTACTCACAGTGGAAGGATAACAAGCAACTAGAGAAGTTATCATTTGCACAAAGAAGCAGCTGTGCCGTCCTCGTAACTGCACCCATGTTTTAGGGCTCATACACATCAAGACGATACGATTATGCTGTCGTACACGACACGATGTCGTATCGCAGAAACTACGAGCATCGTAAATATTTCCATCGCTACTTGCAACAGCACTCTGTCGTAACATAGAAACACACGAGACACTGATCTGTATGAAGTGCTTCCAAATTTAATCAGAGACGACAGACATCAATGAAGTTGGCCGTATAACAAATAACAATTTTAGGCAAAAAACTGTTGTTATGAAATTTTAGGCATCGTTTAATATGGGGCAACATATTAGTCAAATTCAAAGGTTCGCATCGACCCCGCCGTGCCATGCATCAATAGATACGATGTCGTTTTGTGTTGATGTGCATGAACCTCTCACATAGCAACCGCCCCGCCAAGTTAACTCCCTCTAATTGTTTCTCCCGCTCCGCGGTGACTCAGAAAGGAAATGCCGGATGGCCAAACTTCCTTCTTTCGTTTCAAGGCTTAATATAGTTAGTTACTGCTTTTATTAACTCTAAATTTCTTCTTATTTATTTTGAGTTCTAAAATTGTGGCAATAGCTTTCGATTCGATATAAATATTTCTTTTTTGTATCTAAGTTCCCTTCTTATATTTTCGAATAGAAATGAACTTACTCAATATCTAAAGCAAAAGAAGTACCTATGCAGAGACCGTGTAGGTGGAAAGATGCTTTTTGTCTTCCCTTCCGGATATGAGGAGCGCCCAGATGAATTTTGTTTTTAATCTTGGTTGTATTTCTTGCTGTTCAGAAAGTTTTGTAAAATATTGCTATTAGAAAAAAAATATAAAAGGGGCAGTTAAAGGTTTAATGTAAAAAATATACTAACGTGATGTCCGATAAAAATTAAAGAATATACGAAGGAATACCTATTCAATGGTATATCTTCTTAATAAAAATATAAATCCGACAAGAGACCTTACTTATAAGAATGATAGAGAATATAAATGATGCCTTAAATATGCCAGAGAGAAGAAGTTCTATGTAGGAACTGAATTGATAAGTGAAATCACAATGAAACAACAATGTATAAGGCAAGAAGAATTAGTTGAGATTTATCTCGGGCTGAAAGGATTTCTAAACAATAGTCAATTAGGCGCGGATTGGATTGCGGTGATAAAGTCGAGATAAGTAATGGGAATCAATGGGACGCGGGACGCGCCGTTCGAGGCTGGATAGGGATAAGTAGTATATAACAATAACAAAAACACCTAGATTCGTAAGGAATTTTAAGAAGGTTTACTTCTGGTAACTGAATCGGCTGAGTAACAACTTAAAACTAGGTATAAAATGAGTATTCTAAATACGGTTGGTACATAAATTAGAAGTATTCCCTAGGATAATGAGGCACTCGCCCGCCAGGCGGACTTCCTACCGGCGCGCTATTTTCCGCCCAATTAGGCGCGTCACAAACGCCTGCCTAGCCTCAACAATTTCAACACTAAAGTCCAAGTTATAAAGTTCAATTTAGTTTAATGCCCCGCAAATACGCACGATAGCGCTTGCTTCTCAGGCCTAGGACCCATGATCTAAACTCTTATTGAAGGCAGATATTAGAGTAACATAAATCAACACGTAACGACATGTGTCATGGAAGTGTCAGTTATAATTTTTGGAGCACTTATTGTTAAGAGTTAAGCTCTTCAATGTAACAAATTGAGGCCTTTTGTTTGTTTGTAAACACTTTATTGCACAAAATTTTTTTTATAATGTAATACTACTAGGTACTAATTGTAGAATTTTATTTTTTTTTAATTTTATTTTTATTTATGCCTACTAACATAGTTATAAGTATACTAACATAATGAGTCTGGTTACTTGAATAAATAATTTTTCATTTTTTCATTTAATACACATATCCTATCCGTCAGGCATCAAACATATTGAAATCATTGCTAAAGTCTTTTGTTTTTGCGATAAAGCGTTAATAAATTACCCGAGCCGACTAGCAAACGAAATAATAAAATTACAGAATTAACTCCGACAGCATCAAATATGCTTATCCTCTTCATAAACAAATCGCTGTTGTAGCACAGCGCGTGCAACATTCGCTCAAATTTTAATAATATAACTTTTAATTAAAATAGCCGCGTAATTTTGTGGCGCATTAAAAATAACAGATTACGTTATCGCTTCAATTTGGGAGTTTAATTGAGTCCTCGTTCGGGAATTCAGAATGAAGCATGGCTTCCTCAGGTGTTATTCTGAATTGGAGTGGCCGTGTTACGGTCACTTTGCAGTCAAATCAGATGCCAAGGTGTGTAGTTTTGTAGGGTTGCCTAACGAATGACACTGGGCAATATCGTAAAGAAATTGTTAAAATTGTTTTATTTGACAAATTTACAAGTTGTTAGTCTGTTTGTTTTTTTAATTGAATTCGCTAAACACTTGAAGCCATAACGACAAATTATATTTTTCTGAAAAACCTGAATGAATGTTGTTTATAATTTTTTGTAATTATTATATATTTCGATCTCACTTTTGGGGTAGCACTTTTTAGCATTTTACAAAAATTGGTGAAATATGAGACTGTTAAGTGTAACATTGTTAGAGAAACTCACCCAACACCATAAAGACTATTAAGTAATTTCCTTCTTAATTGTTGTCTGAATCAACCCTACCTGCGTATTTGGTAAAGGACCCAAGCGGACGTCACGTATCAGCATTCGCGTGATGGGATCCAGGCGGCAGTAATGTGCCCGGCCAGCCCCTCGCACGCCGCCCAACATTCAGCCTCCACTTACTGGGTTCGATGGGATACGATACCCTCGCAATCAATGAGCCGGGGATTTGTAATCAGGGCACAGATTACAAAGTTCGGGAGAAGGTTAAAAAAGTACAATATTTGTTGGATGTATTTTCTAGTAGGTAGCTGTTTCGCTCGTAGGAACTTTAATTTTTTTATTAACCTTAGCGTATTCGTGATTAAGTCACACTTTCACAATTAGATTGATATCAAAATTAAATCTATTACGATCTAATAATCAAATATTATGTTATGATTTATGAGTTATTTTTACAGCCTCTATTTACTCCACGTCCGCGTTAAACGTATCCTACGTTCTTTTCTGTACTCCAACACATGCATACCTACATAATTTCATGATGGTTGTTTCAGTACCTATTATTTAACTGTGAAGGCTTTATTAATAAACTTGTGAATTTAGCGACAAAAAGCGACAAATTTAACGCCGTCTACGTAAAAGCGACGCATTAAACGCCACCTACAAAAGTTTACAGATTTTCGCAAATCCCACAAGAATTACAGTTTCTTACCGGGATGAAAGGAAACCTATGTCCTTCTCCACACTCTTGATTTTATATTTTACGTCATATTCTATAGAATATATATAGAAGAAAAAGCACTGCAGTGCAGTTTGTTACCGCTTCTTCTGCACTGACGCCTTGGAAGCGGCAGTAAACTTAGTTTTAAGTAATTTATTTGACGACAACCAATGTTGTTAAACCAAACGTAAAAAATGTGATATTGATTTTGATTTTTTGCGTCGTATGGGCCAGGCTCTAACCCAGCAAGTTCTGAGATTGGCCGCAATAAATCAGGGACTGGCTCCTCGCGCAGAGCCACTGGATTAGCCGAAGCCACGTCCTGCGCAGTGGATCTCGCTACCTACATCTAGTTCACTTATATTTCGTACTTTCCTATAACTGTTTAACACTGTTTTACGACTCGGCACTCTGGAAATCAAATTAATCTATTTGTATTTTTTTAGTTTTGCAAAATTTCATTATCCGTTACCAACGTTAAAATAGCTGAACGTGGCCTATCAGTCTTTACAAGACTGTTGGCTCTATCTACCCCGCAAGGGATATAGACGTGATTATATGTCTGTATGTATGTTACCAACATTTTAACAATGATGAATATTTAAACTCGAGTGTCCATTCATTAAATAAATAATAATAAATAAATAAATATATACGGGACAAATTACACAGATTGAGTTAGCCTCGAAGTAAGTTCGAGACTTATGTTACGAGATACTAACTCAACGATACTATATTTTTATAATAAATACTTATATAGATAAACATCCAAGACCCAGGCCAATCAGAAAAAGTTCTTTTCTCATCATGCCCTGGCCGGGATTCGAACCCGGGACCTCTGGTGTCACAGACAAGCGTACTACCGCTGCGCCACAGAGGCCGTCATTCATTGTGTAAACAAACATACAATAAAATAATATCATGGCTTTATAATTAAGGCACACAGAGTAAACAACTTCTAAAAGTCTCGGATGACACGAAATGATAAGAAGCAAGAAGCAAAAATGATAATGAACCATTATTATTTTAAAAATTTGATTTATCTGTTTACAACTTTATATTTTCTTTTTGCAGTTGCATTTCCTTAAATATCCTCAAAAGTAAGTTATCTTCCAGACGCGCCGTCGTGCCGCAGCGGCGGCGTGGCGGTGGTGGGCGCGGCGCGCGGCGAGAGCGTGGTGATCGTGTGCGAGGTGGACGCCGACCCGCCCGCCGCCGTCTTCAAGTGGAAGTTCAACAACTCCGGGGAGACCATCGACGTCGCCGCCGACAGATACACCTCCAACGGCAGCGCGTCCAGTCTCAAGTATGTGATAAATCCGTTTGTTAGGATGCTCTGGATGGTTTGCTTTGGACGTGTCATTCTTCTTCGTAAACGATGTAGTTTCTACTCTAAATGAAAACCGGCTGTTCTACACAAGCGCAAGCAGTAAAAATGCTATATGGACATTTGCAATTCTGTTTCTATTATGATGTCTGAGAGCTTGCTTATTACATATCTATTGGGACGTTAAGCAAGCTCGGACAAAATGAAGCCAACACTAGAAACATTAGAAAACAGCCTCCGACCTCTGAAGCAAAACAGTGAAAGATCAGACAACAAAATTAAATTACCTCAGACACTTCTCGTACTAAAACAACACTAGAATTTGCATGTTTTCTAATCGTCTACAAGGGATGCTTATATTAATTTCTTCCTGCCCTGCCCCAGGTACACGCCGGTAGCGGACCTGGACTACGGCACGCTGTCGTGCTCGGCGGCCAACGAGGTGGGCGCGCAGCTCGCGCCCTGCGTCTTCCAGATGGTGGCGGCCGGTAAACGCTTCATTTGTTTGTCGTGCTCAAAAAAACAGCGTCGCTTTCTGGTCATCTGTCTTTTCTCCAAATGCCTATCAATCTGGCTCAAGGAGACCAGGGGACAACCCTTTCAACTAACAGTAGATCAACATCGATAAAAAATTACGAGTAAATAATGATGCAAAAATATATTGGATAACGCTACGGTGATTGACTAGCTTTTTGTGTTTGACAGACAGACTGAGACTTAGAATTTTCTATAGCTTTAAGGTAAGAAAATTCTTAAGTCATTTGGCCCAGCAAAAATATTAATTGAAGTAAATATTCGATCTGCTTAGGAAAATGAATTGTAATACATTTACACAGGAATTAAAATTCTATTGTTTACATTCTAGGCAAGCCGCATGCACCACGCAACTGCACGCTGTGGAACCAAACGGCAGAGTCGGTGGAAGTGTCGTGTGTGGCGGGTTTCGACGGGGGCCTGCCACAGAAGTTTCTGCTGGAAGTGGTGACAGAGCGGGGAGAACCCAGGTTAGACCATCTGATACTCAAAAAGAATTTTCTGAGATCACTAGAACACTATCAATCAACCGAAACAACTAGTCAATTTCAACTGGCAATGGTCCTACAATGAAGCAGGCCACCTTGTCATTGTAATCCTATTTTAAATTGAAAGGCCCGAAACCCTCTCAAATTAAGCGTTTAAGCAATCTCTTTCAATGGAGACAATTCGGTGGTTGTTATTGACTTACAATTTAAATGTAATTCTCGATTGTCTTCTGACAATTGACGTGAAATCCGAAGTACTTATTCAAGACTTGTAGAACAAATAAAATGTTAGAATCCAATTTACCCCGCTGTGTCACTCGTCAACAGCCTGAGACTTCTTTGCTGCCTCCGTCTGAGTGCTTATTGTAGGAACGCAGGCAACATCAGAGTGAAAACCCGTGTCAACATGGGGGCTCATTAAAGTTGCTAAACAGCGTTAATTATGAATTAACTTGGAGCTGACACGGGACTGGGCTGCGAGCGCCTTTCAAAACTCTCGTTTCATTTAATTCTTTTTGTTGTTCATTATTTTCTCATGTTGATTATGCTAAATGGAAGGCACATTTGTTAATACGTTTTTCTTTTATCACCAGACCTTAGTCGTTCAAATAACTTTGCTTTACCTTTTATTAGAGTAATGCTGTTGTTTACATTCTTATATAAGGAATAAATTAATAAGGAGCTGTATTTTAGTATAACAATTTGCCTATATAGAATTAATTTCAATTATTATGTCATTCGCCAAATGTTGCTGCACGTCATCTCCTCTCTTTTACCACTATGACTTATATTTACACTTGCACAACAATTTAAAGAAAATCATAACAAACAGACTTTCGCGTTATTTTGATAAAGAGGCTATTTGCTGGTGCACAGAGCCAACCTGTCGTCCGAGGAGCCGGCGTGGACGCTGCGCGGCCTGGAGTGGGACGTGCGCTACCGGCTGCGCGCCGTGGCCGTCAACGGCAAGGGCCGCTCGCCGCCCGCCCGCATCGACGACATCCTCTTCAGCGACGTCGAGAAGCGAACAGGTGCCGTCTAGCTGCCTTTCTCTCTGACATTTACATTTTGCAGCGACTAATATCGTTACAGTTCAAATGAAACGGAGGACCAGTGCGTGTGGTTCCCGGAAATTAAGAATAAAACAGCTCTTTTTCTTGAATTTATTGTAATAGGCGATTTGGTCTTGAGATAATCACTTGCATCTATTTCAGTAACAACAAAAACTAAGTTATCATTTCAACATAGGAGGTAAAAGTAAATTATCTCTGAGTGACTTTCACATCCTGAATCGTGGTCTTTAGCGGACCCTGGTTTCCTTCTAAGAAAGGACGTCACCGAGACAAACTCTAGGACAATCATGTTTAAAGAAGCAGGACAAGACGGAAACTATTTCGTTACAAAGTACGCGAATTCCATTTGTTGGTACAAGCATATTATCGAACTCGGTATCGGAGCATTAAGGACCCGACGACGTCCTATCGGGCGAGGCATTTGCCATCATTAGGCGCTATTGAGACATACGAGCGGCACGATAACTAGTTTTTGTTCTAAATCACTCAGCGGAACTCAATTTGGAGGGTAAGAGAGCGCGTCCCCGGGGGCGCGCTAAGTGGAGCGTCGGAGGGAAGTTCAGAAAAATAACGCTTTTAAACAGCTTCGACATGACCGAAATACAGTAGGTATCTGATAACAGATTAAAAAGAATTAAAATTACCTGATTCTTTTTAAAACCACACTTACTAACTTTTATCATGACGCGCTAAGAAAAATTATTATATTGGGTAACAAACAAAGAAACATAAAAGAGCCACGAAAACTGGCAGAAAATATAATTCAGAATGTAAAGTTCTCGACCAGTTATTGAAATCGCCTGAAAACATAAAAGTGTATGAGAGCGTTGAGAGCAACTTTCAGCGATCTGATCAGAAAATATTAACACTTTACATTTAGATGGCTTGAAAATCTGCCAGCTGCTATCAAGTTATAGAAAAGGAATTTCATGTTAACATTTTTTTGTGTAAATAATTATATCCAAGCGTTCAATGTGGTTTATTTTTGTCGCATTAAGTATTGTAATTTTACTGTTTGATGTCTCTGATCTCATTATGAAAAATTTATTTAAAAACCATAAAACTCACTAAAGATATCGTGCGGCCGTTTTTTAAATACCTATATAATCACGCGCGCGCCTCTTTTTTTTTGTTTAGTTATATGTATCATATCAGATAATAGACGTAACAGAAAACCTTACTAGGGTCTTACAATGTGTGGTTAATCGACCCTGTAGATTGTTACAGGTTAGTAACATTTGTCGATATCATAAGGTTCGTGCGCCGTACATCGCCCGCCGTAGGCGCGTCTGCAGCCCGCAGATAATCCCATTTTAATTAAAGCGGCTTGGATCCACTGAGATTAATCGAGAGCCTCTCAGAATGCCGGATGGTTGGCTTCTGCGACGAGATACCGCAATGACGATGTCGACGCCTGATTGGCTGAATTCTTAGACAGTAATTAGACACAGGTGGAACGTGACAAGAGAATCAATATTAATAGGGACATGTGAGGAATTCTTCGCTCGCACGAGTAGCTGTCTCAGCATGTACCGAAAAATGCGTTTTGAATATGGATTTAATACCTGACGATTGTGCTTGAAGTTTGAAAAATGCATGCCATTTGAATGAAACGATTATCGCAAAACGCACTACCTACGAGTAATAGGTACATACAAGTATTAGGGCGTTTCATGATACTCGTAATCGTTCTGAATGTTTTCCAAATCGCGCCGAAGTGTGTGTGAAATGGCGCGAAAACATTAACGCGTACACATGCGTCGCGGGGGGGCGCGGGGGGCGCGGGGGGGCGCGGGCCCGGTGGCCGACTGCCCTTTAATTTTTCGCCTGACAGGCCGCCCACCACGCCGTGATGCCGTCGCCTCAATCGGCCGGCGCCTGCTTGATTTCATTTAGCCACCTGCTTTCAATCCAATTTCGTGAGGAATCAACGTTTGCTCCCAAAAATCCGTAAGAATTAGGTTAGAAATGTTATCGTTATAAATAGTTTATTTTTATCGTAACTATTCAGCCTGAAAATACATATAATAAAAAATAGGTAAAAAAACTTTTTAAGTTAAACGGTTTTATGTTAAACATACATTGCAATGTTTAATATAAATGTACTAAAAACCAAAAAATAATAAAATAGATACAGTCGTGGGAATTATAAACATATGCATAGACTAGACTAAAATAAAACCGTGGGGCACGTCAATTGTCTACAAATTATAGACTTAATGTGCGATAGAAGAATCGTTTAATTCGTCGTTAGGCAGTTGGCCCGCAGACGGTGCGCAAATTACTTACTATTTTGCTGGCTAGCGAGGAATCGTTTCACTGCTCGTAGTTTGTCTTTAATCGACAAAACTTATGATAAAAGTACTACTCGCTCAACATTATGAAACCCTAAAACTCGCTTAATCGAGCTTGCTAACTTGTTTCCACATTCTAGCCCTACTTATCACACGTCCATCGTTGTCGGTTGAACAACTGCCTAATTATAGTGTAACATTACAAAACAAACATTTTAATCAACGATTGTAGACAATTGACATGCCCCACGGTTTTATTTTAGTCTAGTCTATGCATATGTTTATAATTCCCACGACTGTATCTATTTTATTATTTTTTGGTTTTTAGTACATTTATATTAAACATTGCAATGTATGTTTAACATAAAACCGTTTAACTTAAAAAGTTTTTTTACCTATTTTTATTTTCTAGTTTTTAGTTGTAACGAATAAACTCAAAAACTACTGGATCGATTTGAATGAAATTTGGCACAGGGATAGACTTAACCTTCAGGAGTAACATAGGCTACATTTTATCCCACTGCTTAGATTTTAATTTTGAATAGTAAATTGTATTCTACTTGTTGAGACCTTTCATTTGATACCCATGTTGATGGGATTGATAAAACCTAAGTTATCCGCCATTTTGTAGAGGCCGCCATCTTGGATTTCAATTTTTTATAGTATATTGTATTCTGCTTGTTGAGCCCTTTCATTTGATACCCATATTGATGGGATTAATGAAACCTAAATTATCCGCCATTTTGTAACGGCGGCCATCTTGAATTTATAATGATAATGAATAAACATAATTATATTGTCACCAAAATCCAAAGTGTATACAAAATTTCAGATTAATCGGTTGACAGGAAGAGGGTGAAATTTGAATTACTAAATTTGACCCAAGAATAAATAAAACAAACGGGGTGAGCTAAATAAAACCGTTTAATAATAAATAAAACATCTAGTGATTTAAGGAACTGAGTATAAATATTACTGTAAATGTAAGTACTGAAACTTGAATGACAAACAACGGGAAATAGTAAGTACACCTACAGCGAGCTAACTTTTATATCAAATTTAAATTTAATTCGATACAAACAGTTTTTTTGTTTTAATTTAATATCATCTACCTATTTAAACATTAATATTAATTAATTCAACTTCACAACAACTCGTTGGCAAATATTCTTCGATGAAGTTCTGAAAAGTAATCAACACATTTCATTTCTAAAGTTTCTTAACTCCCGATTGCAAAATATAAACTTCTGTTGGCGTGCTGATATTTGTTTTATTTTATTTCCTTTAAGAGAACGTGTAAGATTGAGAGCTGTTTGATACCTGCAGCAAGTGCGGCGGGCGCGGCAAACACTGCGGCAAGACGCGGGAATTGAAAACAAACAGCTATATTTGCCGCGAACGATTGTAAAATCCAATCGACTCGCAGATCGTTGTTTGTGATCTCAATCCAACACAAAAAGAGAAAGAATATTTAACTGTATTATTATTATTTTTATAACTTTATGCAAAATACTTATAGTTAAACTCATTAGTATATAAATGAACATAATCATTAATTTGTTAATATAACAGAATATAATAGAAAAGTTTTATTTCAAAATTGGATTAGACAGCGATTGAAAACATGCAAAGACAAAAGTGGGATACCTATAAGGGATAAAGGCATCCCCTATTATAAGGACAACGTTTTCGTTTTCTTTTTTAAATCGATCACGCTGTGTAACAAACGCATCGCCGCGCGCGCCGCTACGTACGGCGATCTAGAACAAAGGCGGCTCGGCGCTGCATCCGCGCTCATACATCAGCAGCTTGGCGGCGATTACCTCGCCCCCCTCACTCCTCACCCCTCCCGCCCGCTGACGAATGGGCCCGCGCAGCCAAACAAAAATGATATGTTTGTCGGAGTCATTTTTGTCCGAATCCCTCGTAGATCCTATTTCTGTGCTTTAATATTGAATGCGCGCGAGTTTAATGGATTTTTAAAAGAAAAGCAGGGCGATCGATTGGTGTGTGACTCTGTTGAAATAGAAGTTAAATATTTTTAAATAGAAATTTTAAAACTAAATCCGTTTATGCGACGGCAAGCGATGCTGTGTTTGATCCCTATAGAAGAAGTAATTGCTTCATTCCATGGCGTGCAGTAGATGCACTCCGTATGCAAGACCCGAAGCGGGGCCATCGGCCGCACCTGCAGCGCGCCCCGCGCCGGCGTCGCCTGCATGCAAACTGCCGTTTGACTGCCGGTCACCATCGCTTTTACTCGTTATGGTTTTGTCTCTCAACTCATAATTATTAGGTAATGTAATGGTAATGTTTAAAATTTTACTTGCTACTTTGTTAACTTTATACTTGTAGACAAAAGGAATTTACTTTTTATTATGTTCAACAATAAAATTGGATAAATAATATCAAAACACTTATTGTAACATATGCGTAATCTTTTTATTTACATTTCTGCTATTATTCCTTCATTGTTTAGATAATACAAAACTATTGTTACCCATAATAGAAATTGCTTGACTAAAGCTTAAAATAAACTTAGTACAAACATCGCGTACACCACATGTTCGAGTTAATGCATTCCGCAGATATATAGAGACATGAATTTTGTTTTTAAAGCCAATTGCCAGCAACAAAGTCTGCGACGACGCCATAAATTGCCGCGATCGTTCGCGCGAAGTGCCGCGTAAAATATGCAGCGGTGTGCAGCTGCGCGCCACCAGGTGCCGCCTGCGACTGCCGCAGCTCTGATGCAAGATATTCACGCTCTCACACGCCAATCTAGGTGTCGCTGTTTTAATCAGACAGGCACTGAAAGTTCTTTGTAAGAAACTTTGTTGAGGACTTATAGACTAAAAGATGCTGCGGCCAGAACTGGGCGACCGAGGTCAGACGGAGGAAAAAGAATAGAATGGAGTTGTAGAAACTAATAACAAAGGCAAAAGTACGAGTATACCTTTGACTGGATCGTTGGATTAAGTATGTTCTCTTTATATTGACAAGATGTAAAAGCTGACGTGAAAAGTCGTTTTTATAGGATTCATACTGACCATTTGGTAATGAATAAATTACTTGAAGAATCATTCAAATATCCCATAATCGCCTATAAAACTGAAAAAGTTTGATACATTCCTGAAATTGTGAAATTAATCGGAATGAATATTAACAGTGGGTGCTGTTATCGGCTGCAATCGGAATGCTCTGCGCAATATTTGCTATTAATTGGGATCGGAAAAATACAATAACGCGCGATAAATCAGCGGTGAGTAATGACCGGCCGGAGCGCGGGCGACGGCGGCTCCCTGATCCGAGCGACAATACCGCGCTGCACTTTTGACTTTACTAGGCATTTAAAACTTTCTATCAGAATAAGTTCTATTTGAGTTGCATTGTGGCATGAAACAACAATATTTCATAAGTATTTTTGCACTCATACCATTTCACCGTGAAACACATTTGAAATTTTCAGTCCACACACAGGTGATTTTTTTTAATCTTTTTTATCGTTTTACGAAAATCAAGCATTGTGTATCCAGGCGTGAGCAGCCGGTCGAGATGGATGATCCTGGCTGAACAAAGCGTCGATGCGTCATTGTTTCCGTCGGGAACGAAGTTGTCTCCGCAAATCCGTCGGAAAGTTCCGCAGTAACAGTAATTAGCGCCGCTCGCGGAGTTGCGGTGCGCGGCGGGAGAGACGCCGGCGCGTCGCCTCGAGTAGTGCGACGTGGCACGTCAACTTTCAAAAACTTTTGTACATGCACTGCACCATATAAGTTTAACGATAACCAAACCGTAATAGTTACGTTACTAAATCTCCGGCTTAACAAAATACCAAATGTGACGTTATATGCCCAGGTGGTCTCATGAAAATAAATCGCTATCAATTTAATTTCATATAAGTATAAAACTTTTCTACTGATTATCCTAAACTTGCAATAGGTACTACCGTCAGCAGGTAGTTTTATTGTTCAGTCCACTGTCCATTCGTATTCAAAAACAGACCTCTGTCATTGAGTTTGAATTATTGATGAAGTTACAGTTAGTCAACAAGTTGTCAATAAATTATTCTTTTGAGAGTGACATTATTTGTTTCGTAGCAATATAATTTCTGAATAGAAAAAATAAATAAATAAACATAAAAAGGAATTTAAAAAATAGCCATTTAATCTTACAGCAACATCGTATCTTTGGATTAAACTGAGATGGTAGTAGGTACTGCGGGCGCAGTACAGATGCTGCGAAGAAAATTTTTATTTTCGCTAATAAAATGAAAAGTAATAATTTAGTTTCTTCAATCCTTCTGCCATCCCCTTTTCACATAGAATATATCGTTGAAGTTGTAAGTATTATAAGGATTCTACTACACACAACACAGTGTAAGCCGAGTATTTCCTTTGAAAACGTCTTCATTAGATCTTCTCAGCCCCCCGTACTGCGAGGCGCGGGGCCGGTGGCACCTTTCGCTCGTAAATAACCTTAAATTAGAGTCAAACCGGCAATTTGCATGGAATTAATGTAAATATTAATCATAAGGGCGGTATTAATGATTAAAGTTTGCACGGACGATCCCTCCCGCCCCGCGCCGGCACTAATGTATTCATTTGTGAAGAACCCGCTTCCGAGGCCCCTTATCAATATAAAACAGGACGTTTACGCAGCTACTTAATTATGACATAATATTAGCCCAAAGTCGCTTGTAGCTGGAACTATGAGGAAGTGTTAGCTATACTTAGTTCAGAGACGATATAGATTACTTAATGTTATCTTATGTATAACAATAAGCCAAGGTATATAAAAGAAGTTTTATTTTTCAGAAATAAACTTCAAATAGTTCATTGTTATAATTAATTGCCATTTATTTGGTAAAAGTAGCTAGCGCTAAAGAGCGTCAATTGTGAAACGCTTCAATCGACGCTATAGGTTTATTCCAGTCGTGTTCTGGTTCTTTCTTTTGAATTAAGTTATGAGCGTAACGAGTCGCCTCTTCGCTAATTCCATCCACAGATTACACGCTAACAGAGCCTACGAATCGTAGTTGTTGTAAACGTTTCTTTATAAAATAATAAAAAATTCTTTGTCATTTTATTAACTTTTAAAAAGTTTTTACTCAATAGATTATACTACAGAATAGTTTCACCTTAGTTTCATAGCCTCTTATTTCACTTATACTACTCTGTCAAGAAAGTAGCAGGAAAAGATCAATAATACACAAACTGTTTGTTATTCATCCAAATTTATTTTATCACCTTCAAAATATGCTCCTTTAGAAACGATACACTTACGCCAACGAATAATCCAATCATCAAAACATTTTTTAAACGCTGTTTCCGGAATTGAGGTCAGTTCTCGCCGCGAATTCTCTTTTATGTCTTCTACCGATTGAAAACGGGTGCCACGAAGTGGTAATTTGAGTTTAGGAAAAAGAAAAAAGTCGGCTGGAGCCATATCTGGTGAATATGGTGGTTGCTCGATGGTATTTGTTGAGTGTTTGGTTAAAAATTCGTTCACAATGATGGCCTTGTGCGAAGGTGCATTATCATGGTGCAAAATCCAAGAATTTTCTTTCCACAAATCTGGCCTTTTTCGTCGGATTTGCTCTCTTAAACGCCGCATAACACTCAAATAATATTCCTTATTTACCGTTTGACCTTCCGGCAAGAATTCCGAGTGCACAACACCGCGATAGTCAAAGAAAACAGTCAACATGACTTTGACTTTTGAACGACTTTGGCGTGGTTTTTTCGGTTTCGGTTCAGTTGGAAGGCGCCACTCCGAAGCTTGTTGACTAGTTTGCATGTCAAACTCGTAAACCCACGTCTCGTCACCAGTAACAATGCGTTTCATGAATGTTGGGTCGGAATTGACTCGTTCTAGCATGTCCTCAGCGACTCTCATGCGATTGAGTTTTTGAAAAAAATTCAGGTCTTTTGGGACTAGCCGAGCGGCAACATGTTTCATACCCAAATTATTAGTTAAAATGGTACGGATCGACTCGTGAGATACAGAAAGTTCGGTGGCTATCTCTCTCAAAGTTGAATGAGGATTTTCAGTCACTATTTCCTTCACTTTTGCGATGTTAACTTCAGTTGCAGACGTTGATGGCCTACCAGAGCGAGGCAAATCTTCCATCACATCTCGACCGCTTTTGAACGCTTTGTACCACTCATAAGCACGAGTTTTTGATAAAGTCGATTCACCGTAAGCCTTCTGTAACATTTTCAGTGACTCCGAACACGATATTCCATTGGCAATGCAAAATTTAAGACAAACTCTTTGTTCGATGTTTTTATCCATTATGAAATTAGCAATACACACTAGATATGATATAACTAAAAATAGCACTGTATTTAATGTAAACAACAGATGCAACTCAAACTCCGCGCCAAAATGGAAAACAGTTGTGCCAATCTAACAACAACAAAAAAAACAAAAATTTGAATTTGGAACCATAAATAAATAATCCATTCCCGATACTTTTCTGACTGAATGTATATTGTGTCCTTATAATACCTGTCTACATGATACATTACTAGCTGCATCCCGGGGCTTCGCTGCCGTAGGAATGTGGGGATGAAAAGTACTTATTATATTATTTCAGGATATAGTCTACCCGTGTTTAAGAAATTTTGATGAAAGAGTAAATACATACAAAAGAAGAACGAGAATATAAAGAGAACTAAAATAATTGTGTAGTCTCTGTCTTTTTCTACTCCGTGCTCCGTCGCTAAGTCCTGATTGAAACTCAATTTAGCTTAGAATTAGAGACAGGAAATGCGAAAAGCTTTTAGTATGCTACTGCCTCTTGTCGCTTCATCAATTCTTTTTACTAGTTAATTGGACTGAAATAGGTGGATAGTTAATATATTTTTGTCTGCACCTTTGTCGTATTAAAAATACTTAGTCCAAAAAGGAGAAATAAAATAAGAAAGAACGTTCAATTAAACTGTATCCAATCTTATGTGTATAAGGACATTACAATATAAACAAATTATTTTATCATGCAAGACCTAACGTTGATGTATAATCATTTATAAAAAAAACACGATTGAAAGGATTTTAATATGACGAGAACTGAATATCATTATACATATCAAAAGTATCATTTACTGACATAGGAATTAACGGATAATAATAGATATCAAATTCGGCCAAATCACACCAATAGCCCTCTTATTTACAATAATGTCAAAAAAGCGTAAATCTTATCTTCTCTGTCTTCCTGTTACTTTGGTTAATCCCAATATATAAAGAGGGATGATTGGGAATCGACTGGATTATACTCGAAAGGAATCGACTCAACGGTCTTGATTTTCGAATATGAGAGAAAAACAAACTAAATATACAATTGTAACTGTAATTTTTTGTCTGCAGCATCAGAAGCCCCGCTAGGCATGGGCGGCGTGCTGGGCGCGGCGACGGCGGGCGCGGGCGCCGTGTGCACGCTGCTGGCGGGCGCGTGCGCCGTGTCGCTACGGCGCCGCCGCAGACCCCCCGCCGCCAAGACGCCGCCCGCGCCGCCGCGCCGGGAGGATAAGCTGCCGGAACATGACGACGCGGAGCCTGATTTAATACCTAACAATTATTGTGAGTATTTTTTATTCAAACATAATAAAAATCTATTTAATTAGAACTCCAATGCCTTAGCCACAGTGAAATTATTTGGCTATTTTCTAATTCTTATTAAATAATAATTAATAAGTATATAGTATAGAGCTAATATTAATCGGCAAGTACTTTCAAAGCTCTCGATTTACAAATTGACAAATGAGTTTGATCCACATTTAAATAAGTGGTAGATACGTGTGAAACATCAACTAACTTGTAATGGCACGTCCGCGGCTGCTAATTCTAATGCGGCTGTCAATTACCTTTCGCACGCAACTCAGCTTGTAAATGTTTCAGGGAAAATACCAATTTTTTCACATAATTATACTCTTTGAGATGAAATCTCTGAATTCCACACATAAACAGCTCGGAACTTCTTTGATTTTGGCGGTTTATTATTACCCCATTATATTTATTGATTTGCCAGATAAATTGTACTTAAATTAATTTCAATTGTTTAATGTACTTACTTAAAATTTCTCATCATAGAATACTTATACAAACAAATTCCTATATAAAATTTGTAATAAAAATGACTTATTGTTTTCTTACACCATTAATCATCCGAAAACACCAATACTTCCAAAACAGAATTCTGGATGATGAATTTCAGCGTACGAGTATCGGCAAATATTCCGGCGCGAATGCGGGCCGGTGCGTATGCGTTAGCAATTAAAAAGGCGTGTAAATCAGTTTAATGTCTGTACGTGTCGGAAACGAGCCGCGTATTATTATAATGCCGTGCGGAGTTATTGCTGTCATAATTCCGCTGACGTCACGCCCACGGCGCGGATACCGCGGCAGTAGGTACACCGCAGAGAACAAGCTGGCACCAATGTCGATGTTTAAAGAAAACTCAGCTGCTCTTATTCAAAAAACTAAGAATTCGTGCAATACTTATTATTTAGAAATACTTTAAATTATTCCTCTATTTTTTATTTTTCAGTTGTATAATTAGATATGTAATAACGAATGTTATCAAGATTTGACTAAAGTTTTGCTTCCGTCTATCAGAAAGATTTACCTTTGAACCTTCGCGTATTTTAACAAACTGAAAAAAATGTGAGACAATAATTATTGTTTGTTAAAATATATATCTAATTACTTGATTAATTATAATTAAGCAAGTGACGGTGTGAAATGTTTTTTTCGTTTTTTTTTTTCAATTTCCATCATAAAGTGACGTTTAGTGCTTGGTCTCTGTATCAAATAGCATCTGAACATGCCGCCGCAAACAAAGCCGGAACGAACGATAAAAATATTTGTGCGCGCACACTGCGGGCCCGCAAATTGGCCGGCGACCGTCGGAAATACCTACAGTGTACGCCGCGATCGCACTAGCTTACACTCACTGATGGAAGTAGTAAATAACTAAGCTCATGAGATTTTCTTATAAATATTTATACATTTTACATATAAATTCACCAATCTTTTTTGTAAAGTTTTCCATGCCACGATCACTATGCAATGAGATATGAAAAACCAACATTAATATAACTTTAGTGATTCGATCTGATAACCTTCGATCAACTATAAACAACCTGATAACTTAAAAAATTATAATACAAAAATCTAAATAACTAAGCGATATTATATGAAAGAGAGTTACAGAGAATTTCAGAAAACCCATATTACATCCTTGTTACTCGTACATGTAAATTTATATTGATGACATCATTATTTGAGTATGAATTAAAAAATCAAGTATCAAATATCAATGCGGTGTTTATCATTTCATTGTAAACGGAATAGCAAGTTACAGGGAACGAAAATATTGTAGCGTCGGCGGTGGCCTAATGCCTTCATTTATATTCGAGAGCCGCCGACAGCAGGTGGCCGTGGGGAGTTGTTCACAGATTTAAATTGATGCATATATACCTAGATGGATAGGGCAGCTACCTTGTGTTACAAACGAGAATCGCTTTCCAGGTTACGGGACCTTGGATAGTTTACATAAAAATCATATATTATAAATAACCGAAGTGTATTGTTATTGTTCGCAAAAAACATTGAACCAAAGTCGTGTATTCAGTATAGTGAATAAATGTCATAGCCGTTCATCTAGTCTCACAAAGGATTTAGAGGTTCATGGGTACATCTTAGAAATGCCTAAATAACGTTGTCACGTTTGCTACAACAAATACATATTGGTAGTTGTGACGTAAGTGTGGAAACTATCAAAAACTATTTACTGGCGGTTTCCGCCTGACGCGGCGACTGCGGCGAATGTGGCGTCATGAATATTGAATTGATGTTCGTGAATATTCAGCGCCGCGCTATTGAAAACAAACGCCGGCGGGCCTCGGGCGCCTCCGTACTTACGGCGAGTATGGGCTCCGAGAGCGGGCGCGAGTGGCATCGCTAGTTCTCGAGAGCAAATAGTGAATTCATTTACTTACTTCTTGCAAATTTTCAAATCACTAGAAGACATCCGCGAATACCGCAATACATAACATCAGAGTTTCTAAAGAAAGGTTCCTTTACTTTAGTAAAATGTAATAAAGTCAACAAAGCCAGTCTAATACTAATAAATAGAGCTTGAGCTGACAGCAGAAGCCACTTTGAGCCACCTTCGGCTATTTTCTCCATTTGCTACAAATGCGATTACCTAATTCCATTTTAAGACCTACATAATAATATTTTAATTCCAGTCCTACGGCACTGATATAACACAAATGAATAAAGTTGGCCTCTAAAATGAGACATTTACTTTCAAGAATCCGGACGTAAAACGACGGAAACATAAGTATAGTGGTGTGGTCGCGGCGAGGCAAGTAAAGCTATTAGCAAAGGCTATTTGAATAAACTGCCCACCGTAGAGTGGGGAGGGGGACGGGCGGCGGCGAACCAATTAATTATTTCTTGTGTCCTGACTTACGCTCGCCTCCATCTTTGAATGTAGTGATTAATCAGGTTTTTTCCCGGAGAGGATAAATCTCCGGCCGATCTCCGGTACCGCCGCCGGATCCGGTTATTTATGTGCTGGCCGGCCGCTGTCCCCGATGCACCCCCGCGCGACCCCGATACCTTCAAACGAAATGAGAAGGCAACGCCAAATGTACTAAATGTAATACATTATGTTTTCTCGAGAGACATAGAAAAAAAAGACTTCCAAAATGGTCAAAATCTTTCTTTGCATTGGGATGTACGGTCGCGTTCATAATTGCAGTCATAGTTCGCAAAACTTTATAGCTTGCACCGCTGCTATCACTCACACATTCACACAAATAACACAATAAACAACAAGTTGGGTAACCCGCCATAAAGAAGAGGGTAGTAAAAAAAAAAAAAGGCGTCCGCTAATCAACACAGCGACACGCCACACAGCGGAGATCCATGTGGAACAGTACGAAAATAATGGCTTCATACCGACCAGAATATTAGCGGAACAGTTCGACACATCAGTTTACTGTTTTATGTTTGCACCGTGAGGGACTACACCACAGACAGCCAGCAAGAAAGCCGTATTTATCAGAAATAAATAAGCAAAAACGTTTAGAATTTGTTCGGCAGTATTTGGATTTTGACTGGAAAAACGCGATATTTACAGACGAAAAGTTCGTTTATTTTATGTCATCACAACACGGTAGACTTCATTTATTTATGGCGAAGAAATGCAACTCGGTATGAAGAAAAAAATATTGTGCCAAATATGGAGTCTGGACACATCTCTGTAAATATGTGGGGCTGGATGAGTGCTGCTGGACCTGGGGAACAGGTGTGGATAGCAGGACGCGCTACAGCTGATCATTATGTGCAAGTGCTGGAAGAAACCATGTTACCAACTGTGCGGTGTATTTATCCGATTGATGATATGCCAACAATATCATTTGTGCAAGACAACTGCCCTGTGCATCGAGTCCATATAGTGCGTGAAAGGTTCTGCCAATTTATATTAAAAGTACTAATTACTTAGATAGTAGGTATTTTAAGGACAGCTTCAATATCTTTTCTTTATGAAAACGAATAATTAAGCTGTAACCTTAATAACAGGAGATAAGTGGATGATACAATAAGTGTAATATGCTGTATGTATAGCTTTATTAATCATCAATATGTAAATAAAACTATAGGTAAACTGTTTCAATAAAATTTACTAATTTTAATTATTGAATGTTTTATTTTGCTCCTTCTTGTTTAATATTTCTTGCTGATTTCCGTGTTTGAAGACACGGGTTTTGTAATTCTTAGATATCAGTTAGTTGGTTAGTCAGTCAGTTACTTAGTTCAAATGGCACCTTAAAACATTAAAAATTGTCAATAACACTAAAATAGACAAAAAAATCCTTGAATAACTTCGGAATCCAAGTAACGCTAGTAACTAGAACAAGCGAGTGTGAGCAAGCGAGATTATCTAATATATCTTAGATCTCACTTGCTCACACGAAGTAATAAAATTGCTACCCAATAACTTTCAAAGGAACCACTACCTATGTTAGGGTCGTGTGCAGACAAACTTTCAACCTTATTGAAATGACATAAGTCTGGCAGGCTTCCCTCTATAGGCAAATCTTATGCAAATAATGAGAGACGACGATATTTCGATCGACAATTATCGGGCCCAGTTCGGCCATCGTTGATTGCCGTCTCTTTCTGTTTTGTTATGTTATATGTCATAGAATAATAAACTCTTTTACTTAGTAATCATTGGTATTAAAGACCGTATTCATTTGAAGGAATATTTATTCTTTTAAATATGCATGTGTGTGTGTATCTAGTGGAACCACAGTGCACGCTATTTTAACCCGTAAGAATTTTAAAACTATGACTGCAGATATGAACGCGATCGTACTTTGTAAGCAAACAAATATAATTATATTGAAAGTGTAGTAATATTATTTCGATTAAGTACAACGTATAAATGTGAACGAAAAACAAAAGTAAAGTCAAATCGTTCTATATCCTAATCTTGCCATGAGTCATCGTGTAAGGAAAAACTGGTCACAAGCTAAAGAAATCAAATCTGCAGAGGTGCGGCCTCCGCCATAGTAAAGTAGAACAAAAGGTTAGTTATTGAGAATGTGATTGTATGTGTGTGAACAGATCCATAAACTCATTTAAGTTATATGTTACTGCTCAAATAATCCGAAGCGCGTATCATTATTTTTATTATCCTTCCTATCCTATTCCTAATTCTTTATAAAATTAAATAACATTTTCTTTTTATATGCACCAAAATTATAATGTTGCCAACAATTCTTAAAAATTTTAAATGTCTTTCCTGTCAGCAACTTTAAAGTATTGATAGAATCATAGAGTATGAAAATTAGAGTTGCAATTAGAATCTCAACCATTTGAAGGGAAATTTGCATTTAACTATTTTGAGACAAAAACTTTTTAAAGGCACTTGATAACGACTCGATTAAAATAAAGATGATGTTCTGTTCCCGTCGTGCTACGCCACTGCGGCAGCCGGACTGTCCAATTAGGGGCGGGCGCGTCACGCCGATCAATCACGGCGTGTCCAGCGCGCCTTACCGCGTCACGCGTTCTCGCCGAACCGACAGCGAACCGCAATACTTCCGAAAGCTTACTGCCAAATTGTGCGTGTATCACTCGCCTTAATCTGCGGTGAACATTGTTGGATGAAATCTATTTACGGTTTTGTGAGAATAAAAAGCATAAATAATAATAATATAAAAAAGGCCTCATTGCAAAGGCTCAAAGTTGCTAGAAGTCTTATATGATTTATTATTCGGGCCTTTTCTTTCTGAATATTTTAACTTAATTAAAGATTGTAATTCATTTATATTCAATAGAATCATAAAAAATTCATACGCCTATTGCACGCAAATATTATAAAATCCATTTTGTTTGCACTGGACTTCTCAGAATTTTATATTGTTAGATTTTCTTGATATTAACGGTGTGTTATCACGAAGAATATTCCTCGTTCCAGGTGAAGCAGCGAGCGCGCCCAGCCTCGCGGTGTCGTCTCCCACGAGAACCTTGCCGGTGCCCCTAACCCAGGTAAATTGTTTATTTATATATTTACACAGAAAATTTCAACTCAAATGATCGTATTTGAAAAAAATTGATTATCTGAGTTATAGTATATATGTTAGCTACTTATGGAACTAAAGTGAAAAGAAATATGTCGGAAAGCGAAGCGGTGAAGGGTGCCGCCGGAAACACGCAGAGATGACACATACCACTATCTCAATAGAAATCACTTCTGATGAATTCGAAAGAGGTAATTTTTTTTAATATTTCTCCTGTACAGACAAAAGCCATACTACATCATGTTAACGATTCGTGGTGGTAACTTGATATTCTTGAGATTCCAGAGTTCCTTGCTTAACAAACTCACAGCTCATCGGTATCATGAAAAATTGTTTGTTATATTATATTGCCACAAAGGAAACTTATGAAACTTTTAATTAACTTCGAGCAAGATGAAATAAATATTGAAAATCGTGCATATGCTCTTTGTCATATTCGCCACCGGTTTAATTTCCTTTCCATAAAACGACATAGACTTTTATACAAACTAGGGATGTCCTGCTCACTGTAATTCAAAACGTGCTAGCTCATCGGCTCCCCGCTATAAATACCTTTTAATGGATACTTTACGGGCGACGCGCGATCGAATCGACGCCGGTTTTCACGATAAAATATTTCATAGGCGGACATCCCTTTTATACTTTCGGGTTTGAAAAGACGAGCCGCCCATAAAAGCCGCCTAGAGCCACATAAACTCCGCAAGTCTTGTCCAAACGAACTACGAGTTAGCACGATTTTATCTACTTAAAGTTAGCCGTCGTTTATTTTATGTGGACGTTTGGCGAGTCAGTGCCTGCGGGGGCGGGCGGTATCTTTACGAGGGAATCTCAATAACCGTCTTTATGTCATCGCAGATACAGCATCATATTTCTGTGAAGAGTCCCGCGGGAGCGCCGTCCGCAGTATCGCGCGGCACTTGGCGTTATCTCGCGCGGACGCCGCGGGCGCCACGCGACAACACCTCGTCACCAGAATGACAGCTCCGCAGATATGACCACTTCTAGCTTCACGTTTACCCGCTCGCCGATATTAGATTCAATTTATGTTTCAAAGCCACTTTTACTTAAGTAGTTGCGTCGCCAAACTCATAAAATTCATACTTGTACCTGAATAGACCAACACGACAGCTAGAGATATAGATTTAATGTTTTGAGAAAATATACAGTTTATTAGTTTGCCTTTCTTCTTCTCCCAGGTTCCGGAGTACACTACACTAAAGTTATAATTGATAAAGCAAATCCCCGCTGCAGCCGCGCATTGCCGCGCCGCACTCCGCATCCTTACTTGCGAAGTTTCGATTGCGGCCGCTAGTTCACACTCGGGATGAGTTCGGATATCGCCGACGCCTCTCAATTGAAATATTTACCAGCATAAAACCGCACCGAACCGTTCGCTGCGAAGTTTAAAATATTTCGAGATCTTCTGACATCAAACTTTATCGTATTCGCATGAAACTTCGTCCCGAATTTACTTTGAAAAGTCCTCATCAAATAGAAACATGGAAGTTCATTTAACTCAGTTACGAACCGATAAAGTAACGAACGAGTTGAATTTTAATACTGCCTTGTCGGCAAATCCGAGTCGGGCTGATCGTGTTAATTGAGTTGTGCCCCAATTAGACGGAAAGTTACCTGAAGCGGGCGGAGCCGCGAGGCGCGTGACGCGTGACGCGGGCGTGCGATCCATCGTGCATGAGATCGGCGGCCGGCGATTACTCTCGCGGGACGCTTATTGTTCACTAGATCACGCATCCGGGCACTAAACTGCAGCTGCGCCCAAATAATTCTTCTTTCCTATTAGGTTTTCTCAATTCTCGGCGTACATCGGCGTCATTGATTTATTAACGACCGCAATATGTTACTGAAAAATTTTACAACTGCCTTGGTTTTAAGACTAGTGTCTTAAGCTTTTTGAAATATATAATTTTTTTATTACTACCTCATACTAGCAGAGTAGGTAGTTATACAATTGGTGCATCTAACTTAATCAATAACTGATGTCACTTGGACTTATATCTCTACAAAACCAATCGGTAGATCTTATAATTTTACGGTTCGACGGAAAATCACGAAGGGGCTGAAGTGCCGGTGCCTACAACCCGGCAATAAATTTACCTTTCATGTCCGATTTTTAACTAGCTATATAAAATGTCGACCATTGTCTCCGGAGCTCTAACAAGGGAAGGTTTAATTAAGGCTCGCGATAGTTTTATCAGGCGGTTCTTTTGTCATCACCTTCCCGGGGTTCAGGCCCCGTGCTCGCTTGAATTAGTTTTAATTTGTCGTTATCTGCCGCGCGACAATGGCGGCGCCACTGCAGATGTGCCGCGATACCAGACATTACACGCGCAGTTTATGTCCGGGAGCCAATTATACGCTGATTGGACGGCGAAAGCGAGGACAGCGAAAACATTTTAAAAAGCTTTTCTACTGAACAAATTATATGTAGAGTGTGTCTAGTCAGACCAATTGTGGTCGTTAACGCCTTGTGTAATCTGATCGATTTTATATAATGATAAAAACTGGAAGGAATTATTGGTTAGTGAAGAGAAAAAAAAACAATACTACAAAGGGTACCTACTATTGTTTCTTTTGTTAATCATAATAAAGACGTTCCTACGACTGGGTGAACGAGATTTTCTCAGAGTCTTGTAACTATTAGCTCTGTATAACCCGTAAAGGATTAAGATATATTCCACATAGCGATTTTACAGGTGCATTGTCAATTATTAGAATTCTTCTTTTCGGCGTTATGCTAGCAATCTGTCTGTCTATCTGAATAAGCCATCCAGATGAACATGGCTTTTCAACATTTTGGAGACTGTTTTCTCTATCTATCGTAAGGGATAAATATGTGATAAATGTATATATTATGTAGTCAAGAGACATTGTGTTGTTCCAGGGGTGTAACGGCCCTGGCGCGTCGTGGACGTGGGGCGCGCGCGCGCGGCCGGCGCCCGCCGCGCCGCCCGGCGCCGCGCCGCTCGGCCGCAGCGCCAGCGCCACGCTGCGCGCCGCCGACCTCAACGTGGACGCCATCAAGGAGAAACTTCTAGACCATCGGATCCCGGAGTCTTGCGTTTAGTGTGACCACGCCGACCTGTCGGACTCGCCCGCCACTTGGAAGAATGAACTACCATCATTACGTACCAATTAAAAACGACCAAGAATCAAAGCTGCGAAGGACACCACGCATGATGAGAGTGACAAAAAGATGAACAAATAATGGGGGGTTTATTTTTTTGCACAATTGACACCCAGAGAAGAATCAATGACGTTTTTTTTATGGTGATAACCCGGAATGAGAATAAAAATGTTGATTATCTATAGATAGTGAAAAATGAAACGCACATATCAGAAGTGAATATTTTAAATAGTTCAGTGTTCTTGAAGTTCTTTCATTTACGAAATTAAATACAATTCAAAACTTTAAGACAATTCTTGAAGTCCATTTACATTAATTTAGTTTCAGTGAAGATGAAGCACACAACATATCGATAGTTTATAAAATTAAACGAAAATAATGAACACTTGAAACAAAGTGGGGATGGAGGAGACAGAATCCGTAACCCTGGATTTAGTTTGCGTATCCTTCGGCGCGCAGCTTCATATCTTTGTTAGGCAACGTTACGAAGTTGAACTGTCTGCGTATTGGGTGAAGTGATGAAGCGCAGGATTTTTAATATTTTTTTTTGCGAAATGTCTCAGATCCTTTCTTGAATTTGATTGGCCTGTCGCCACAGGTATCTTTGATTATTGAGATTCCTGTATCCGTCACTCACTCGAACCAAGTGCAGGTACAAGTATTCCAAGGAGCGGACGGGCTTGTTGCATTGTAAATTTCTGGCGATTGTCCGTGTAAATGTATAGCTAGGTAGCGACGCCTCGCGGAGGCTGTTAGCGCGCGGGACCTCCGACCACATTTTTACCAATAACATTAAGTATAGGTAGGTACATTTATTTTATCGCCATGGTTTTGATAATGAAAACAATATCTTTTTTGGCTTTACTTGAAGCTACAGACAATGAAGCTGTATGTTATATCAACGCGAAGGCTTCATCGCCCCAGCGATATTAAATTGATTCACATATAAAAGAATTCTTTTTAACATATTTTTTGTAACATATATTATAAACGAGTCTCATTGACCTTATTTAATTTTGTCTAATTGTTGGTTTCGCTTTATTTCCACGACGCACTACGCCCGTCACGATGCGCTGCGGAGCGCCCGTCGGGGGTCCCTACGCGTCTCCTGAGTGGAAGACTACATCTAATTTTGTTTTAATGAACTCTGTGATGTAAATAGTAGTTTAAGGACTGAGTCTTTGCCACTTTTTTACATGTCTACCAGTCTCTAGTCGAATCTACTGAATATCGATATAAATAGGTAAATGGATTCATCGTTATTTGTATAAATCGAATAAATCTATGTAAATAATGTTTGTACTTGACTCTTAAGGTTTTAATCGGCTTAGTGGCTATACGGGCTGCGGGCGACCGCGACCGACACGTGATCGGCCGGCGCGCGGCGCTTCTTGTTATATTAGTACTCACATATCTTTAAAACTTGAAACTAAGGTACTAAACAAAGAAATTTGTAAAATTTCTTATATGGTGTAAGCCACCTCTAACTGCCAGTACTTTAAGCATATCATCAATCAATAATTGTTGTCAAAATATAAAGTTCGGCTTCTGAGATGGAGTCGCAGTCGGCCGCTGCCCAGCCGCGCCGCGCCCGCGCGTTACCTCTGTATATTTGTAGTCGTTACTCATGATTCAGTATGGGTTGGTTGTTGGATGGCAAACAGTCAGGCAGGCAAAAGGATCAGGGACTTTCTCATGAAATACGCGCCCAGGACTAATGATAAGGAAAAAAATGTACGCATAGTCTTTTGTTTGCAATGTTTATTTCGCACCGACACAAATTTATTGCTAATGTAAGGTTTCTGTTGGTATACAACCTCTAGTTGTTACAACATTATTATCTGTTAAGGTTTTTTGGTAAAAAATCAAGAAGCCGATAAACTGCTTATTGATATAATTGTGGAAATATTTGTTTTTTTTTTATCTGTATTTTATTAATTTTCTTTGAAAATTTGGATGCGTTTGAGGTCAATCTGCTGATGGTTAGAAGATTTAACAATACCCAGAGCGGCTATGAACATGGCCTACTGTGAGTGTGGGTCAATCTATCGTCAACATTTACCTTAAAACAGGGAAGATAAATAGATATCCGTAAAAATCTTTATAGTCCCAAGCTGATTACGTTTTGTTACAAATACTAATGATCAAAAATTCATAAACTGGAATTGTGCGATTCAAAAATGATTTGATATTTGCTTGCTTAAAACAATGAAAACATGTACAGAGGTGAAGCGAGGCGCGTGCGCAGACGACGCGTATCATCAACTATATCAATTATTTCACGGCGTTTAGTTCCACAGACTGACTTCATTGTGAACTTGTAGATAATATTGTTAGGTATTTACTTTAAGAGAGGTCATTTGTTATTATAAAGTTTAAATCAACTCAAAGAGTTCGCCCTACTGTTGACTTTTATTTTGAATGAGATTAAAGTTGTCTTGGAAGTACTGACGTTGTTTTATTGACCCTTTCTGTTTTAAATTTTAATGAAAGAGGAAGTTAGTTTCTTATGTATATGTTTATTGTTATAGATACACTGTTATGTTGACATCCTTTACAGTCGGTATGAGTAGTTTAATATAGTACTTATTCTATACAGTGAAGTTGACAAAACAATATAAAAATGTAATATACGTAGGACCTCAGTAGGTCAAACAATAATTTTATTACATTTTACATATGCTTAAAAAGAAATCTTATAACAAATAGTTTCTACGAAATTCGTCAATAAATTAAAGAACGGTTTAAAATACGACTTTGACATAATATAAATAATAGATGATTACAATTTCACAGTTATCCTTAAGTGTAGTTATTGAACGCCTCTAGATTTGAGTAGAATAGCAACATTTTAAACAGCAATATTTTTTTTCTTCTCACTGCCGAGTATTTATCTTCAAATTACGTACAAAAGTTTGACATAAAGTTGCTTTATTTCCGATAGGTACTATCATAAAGAAGTAATGGGCGGTAAAAAACATTAAATGTCCACGAAAAACTTTGGATTTCCAGTTCTATCAAGGGAAGGTAGTTGTGAAAGCCAGATGCCCTGCACCCTAGTAGACCTCGACGCTCTCCTGATGATGCACGGTGTCCTGCCTGAACATCTCCACGTCGGCCTGGCTGTCCGCCTGCATCAGCTTGGCGCGGCCCTCCTGTGGAGTGTTAATGCATGTCATCAAGTTCGCCGGCAACTCCACCTTCGTTAAACTATGACTTCCTAAAAAGTAGCCCTTTTTCATTTCCCAAAAATCAGACCTATTTCAAATATAATGTTTCATCAACATCGGTTCATCAATTTCACCATTTTTTTAACTGCAAAAAAGAAACAAACAAATTTACCTACTTTTGCGCTAACAATAAATGTCGGATATTTCCATTTCAAGAGAAAATATTTTTGTTGTAGCGATAAATTCAACTGACTGATTTTATAAAAAATTGACAGACGTAAGTATGAAAAGTAATTATGGAAATTTTCACAGAAACGTGGCGCAGGAAAACATCTAAGTCCTATTCTGTACCACTAAAAATGTGTTATCTATACTAATATTATAAAGCTGAAGAGTTTGTTTTGTTTGTTTGTTTGTTTGTTTGTTTAAACGCGCTAATCTCAGAAACTACTGAACCGATTTGAATAATTCTTTCACTGTTAGATAGTCTATTTATCGAGGAAGGCTATAGGCTACATTTTATCCCGGATTTCCTACGGGAAACGTCAACAATGCAGGTGAAAGTTGAATGAGTCGGCCATCTGCGAGCTTTCCACGCGAACGCTGCGCAAACCAACAAAGATATAGTAAAACAATGTACTAAAGATGTGAAGTACTCATTTTTTGCCACAAAAAAGTCCGCGAGAGCATATATCTATCTCTTAAGGTTTACTTACAATAACCACTTTTATGTTCATTTTTTAAGATTATTTTGTCATTATAAACATAAGTTATTTTGAAACCAATTTTCTTTAATTCAGTATTAATCCTTATCCAAATAAATATGTTTATTACTTTCGGCTTTTCATGTAGACTAAAATTGCCATTTACAGTATATAAATCAGACGAATAGGTTTTGAGATATTATGGTCGTTATAAGCAATTTGCAGCGAAACATTTTATACGGCGAACCAGCGTTCTTTCTAATACGCGTGACCGCCCGCTATAAAGCCGAGGAGGATGTTTGCAAAAATAAATATGATGCCCAAATAACTATTCCACGCGGACAAAGTCGCGGGCACAGCTAGTGTACAATAAAGTATTAACAAACAAACAAAGAGTAGATATCATCAATATGCCACGTGGATGGACCGTGGTCTCCAGGTTCTCGGAAGTAAATCAAAATGACATCCAAATAGACAACGCACCTCACACAGCAGACACGAACACATACTGCGGGGAGCCCTAAAAAAATAATCTTACTTTCTTTTCATTATCTTTGCATAATCTACACCAATTTAAGAGCGTCGGTGGTCGAGTCGGTAAGGTGCCCGGTAAAAAATGTTCAGAAAAAGTTACTCGTCTTATGTTAATACACCTAATAGCGTTTAGTCAATAATAGGCAATTTATTCCTGTCATTTTTCTGACGTTAACCTGAGAATGAGACTCCTGGAGTGCGCATTTTGAGCAAGATTTTGATGGGTAAGTCAGGGTTTTACATGAAACGACTCACACCTCACCCACGCAACGCATGGTAAATGAATAAAAAGTATTCGAGTGGACCAACCTTAGGGTGCATGAGTATAAAGGGAAGTTCTGCGACCAGCTCGCCGTTGAGGGCCCCGAGGTACAGCTTGACCTTGGCGCTGTAGCTCACCACGATGCCGAACGCGTCGCGCTGCTCCGGGTCCAGCAACCTGGTGATCCAGTTATTAAGTTACTTATAGATCAAAGGTTTAAAGTTACAAAATGTTTTGCCGAAAAGAAAACATGTTTGTGTCACTTATTTATTAAGAAGTAAGATCTTTTACACAGTTTAAATATATTTTCAAAATTACATTACTGAAAGACACTTTGTCACAATTTATCGGATGATCGGGCTCTTTAGCATGAAGAAAATATTGTTATATATTGAGTCCAGACGCCAAATAGAGCCACGATACCAGCACTCGTCTCACAGGACTTTGAGAGAAGTACATGCACTCACAGGGTGGTGGACGCGAGGGTGGTGTCCGTTCGCTTGAGCTGGCCGTCCAGCGCGATGCCGCGCTTGTCGCGGTTGTGGGCCAGCGACGGCGACAGGTGCAGCACCTTCTGCAGGCTGGAGCCGGGCTGCAGCGGGCAACCGTCCCTGACGCACGGAAACACAATTCAAATCATCTGCTTCTCAGCATCTGACCAGGTTACATTCTTCCTAGGGGCGAAACTAAGACCAATAGCTACCAATTATGCTGCACGGAGCCATTTCTGACTACTCTTTGCAACGTTTTTACGGAAAACATCATAGCTTGGAAACTAGTTATGATCGCTTTGAAAGAGATTTAAGGCTTAATAGTAAGTAGGTATTGTGCTTATTATTCAATTTGTATCATAAAGTCATAACTCACTGCGTCTCGACGCTGGCGACGACGTTCCGGTACTGGCCGCTCTGGAAGAGCACCACGTCCACGCCCTGGCAGATGCTGGCCTTGATCTTCTTCACCACCTTGTTGCTGTTGTTCCTCACGCACATGTTCACCGCCACCGCCTCGCCGTGCATGTACAGCTGGGAATGATAACTCTCCAAGTATACAAATAACAAATAGATCCACTGTAGGTAGAGTAGTCCCAGTAGTCGGGAACAAATTGAGTGACAAAATATGTAAAAGAATGATATTCTCGTCTTATTGCAACCTTTTTTTATAAGAAAAAGTATGTTGAAAAAGATAACATAATAGGAAGAATAATACAATAATTACACATATTATACTTTGAACCAATATCATCATCCAGATAAGTATCTTTTCCCAGACCAAAATTTACAATGTTTTGAAGAAGTAGGTATAACATTTTTACACATACATACACATGGTCACGTCTATATCCCTTACGGGGTAGACAGAGCCAACACTCTTGAAATGACTGTAGCCACGTTCAGCTATTTGGCTTAATGATAGAGTCGAGATTCAAATAGTGACAGGTTGCTAGCCCATCGCCCAAAACAGAATCCCAAGTTTGTAAGCCTATCCCTTAGTCGCCTTTTACGACATCCATGGGAGAGTGATGGAGGCCGTGTGGTTCTCGGCACCAAATAGAAAAAAGAATAGGACCACATTTTTACACATGTAGGGTATTTTATCAGGTGTCTTGTAATATGGTTCTCAAAGAAACATCACAGTTCTCAAAATTAATTTGAGTTACATGTGACTCACCTGTTTGTCGAGCGTGAGCTCCAGCTCGAGCTGCCCGGGCGAGAGCACGAAGTCCTTGCGCACCACGGTGCAGGGCTGCGGGCCCGCCTGCGCCGGCGCGAACTGCACCTTGCGGATGCCCAGGGCTACCGTGCTCCTGCGCGTCGCCAGGCGAGTGTCAATTGTATAAAGTTCTATTACAAAGTCGCATCGGCCTTAAAGTATTTTTTATTTACTGATTCACTAGACTTATAAACTGAAGATTCTTCTCTTAAGCTATGGGCTAGCTGTTAACCTGCCCCTGTCTAAATCTCAATTCTGCTGAACGTGGCTTTAAGTCTTCGACCCTTTGATCCAATCATTAAGAAGAATGACAGTTTATTTTTAAAACACTTTCAACACGGCTTCAGCTAAATGCTTTATGCTGGTATTAGATTTAAATAGTAACAGTTTTTGTGTGTGGGTGTGTTTGTGTGAGGTTTCCAGCCATCGCTAACAAGAATAATCCCGAAGTAAGTAAACCTTTGGATGCTAAAACTTGTGATCAAACACAACCCACCTGCGATGCGAGCGGTCGATCTCTGAGTCTCCGACAAACAGCTTGACGTAGTAGTGCACGCCGCAGGGCTCCCCCTCGTCCTCGAGGCCGGGCTGCAGCGTCACGGAGCCCGGGGCGCCCGCCGGCACGCTCAGCCGGAACGGGAGCGCCGACTCTCCGAGTTTCTTTATCAGTCGCTCCTGTGGGTTGATCATACATTAGCCACTATAGAATGCACGTCTCGATCATTCTTTAGCAGCCTGTTTTCAGAATATGGTCACTCATGATCTTGTGTTGACATCAACCTGTGGGACATTTATTTGCTCGGGCCTCAAATCAAAAAGGGACACCTAATATACCTATGTAAAACAATCAAGAATATCAGTAACTGGTACCTGTGTCTTCGATAAGTCATATTTCCTCTTCTCGGGCGGTGGGTAAATCTGCTCCGAAGCCAGGAACAATTCCTTGTAGAAGTTAAGGCCCATGACCTCATCCTCCTCGCGACCATAGCGGAACGTGCACACGACCTGCCCGAACACCTTGCGCCCGCGCACGTACTCCTCGTCGATCAATACCACGCCATCTATTGAACACGCCATTCTCAATATTTAAAGATAATATATCGTCATATTAATATAAATAATGAAAAATGAAAATCACTATTACTACAAATCGTCAATTTTAAAACAAGACACAACATGCATGTGATTATTATTCTTGCTGTAATTTTTTTATGACATCAACCCGCTTTGAGAATAAAACAAAGCAACCCATTGAAAGATATTTGAGCTATTTCTAAATAATACAGGTATTCTGAAGCGCGGCCGTATTACGTATTACGTATTTAACTGACTTCGCAGAATGAGGTTGTATTTATAAATAGTATTATGCAACGCGAAAGTTTTAAATAGGTTTTTGAGAACTATAGGGTAAGTATCACATTTATTTACCCAACATGATACTCCTAATTAAAAAGTACTCGTACCTTTTTAATTTCAAAATAATTATGAATATCGTTGAAGCGAAGTAGGTTACTGGGATACTGTAGCGAGTATAAATATATAGTCGCCGCCTGCCCCTTCGGGAAATAGGCGAGATTTTACGTATGTATACTCGTATGGACCCGCTACAAAAAGGGAAGCTATAGGAATAAAATGATGATGATGATTTCCCATCATTCTAATGCTTATTTTCACATTATATTTGCCAACGAACAAATCATTATGAATAGTTTAGGTTTTATGATTTCGAATATAATAGAATCTTTATTTGCTTTTGATAAGGGTTTACAAATGGTGTGGCATAAAACATATTTCCTCCTGATCAACCATTAAGAAAGCATGAAAATATAATAATACTACACATACGTCACATTAGGCTTTTATCAGGTTCACAAATCAAGTTGTACGGGCTAAGTCAGAGTTCCGAGCTCAGGTAACAAAACATCACGCGCCCATCGGTCTCCCGCGAGTCGGCTGCAGGCGTAATGAAGGGGCGTGATGGATGGCTCCGGCAGGATGTCCGGATCCAACGTTTCTTGTTTGAAGATACATTTATTCTAAACAAATTACTTCTGCCTCCGGGAAAGAGTATGTAAAAGCTATAAAAGTCGTATCGTATTGTTCCAAGGTCAGGTAGCAAGCACGGCGCGCTCAGCGGCCGCCGGCGTGATGAGAGGCGTGATGGATGGCTATGGAGGTTCGCGAGTATTAGCCAACGTATGAAACCTAAGGTTTCTTGTTTGCGGTTGTTTCGTTTAATGAATGATTTGACGGCTTCTTGCTGAATTAGCAAAGTTTTTGAGATAAGTCGGGTTTTTTTAAAATAAATATTCACATCAATCATTCTATAATATGACTCAGTAGTACCTACTTTGAGATTAGCTCAATGCTTATTATGATTTGTTTTTTCTATCTCAGCTAAGGCTGACAAGTTAATAACATTTACGGGCGTCAGCCAAGTAAACGATATGAAATTTATTGTCTGTTGTAAGTCAGTCGGTCCGTTTTCGTCAATTCGAAGGAACTTTCTAACTTACCGACATGTATTTAAGATGGCGGCTTTTTGTATTGGTACGTAAGTAGGTTTCAAATCAAGGAGTTTATTATTATTAATTTAAAAGGTGTATCTACTCGAGAGTTGTGTAATCAAATATTACATTTGTAAACTTTATCAAAGGACTTAATAAACCAATAATGTTAAGCTTCAATTTAGCTAGACATTATCTCTTTGGTTACAAATAACACAAGTTTTTGTATTGTTATAAACAAAAATTTACACAAAATTTACTTCATCTAACAAACAACTAACAACACCTATGGGAAGCCCTGTCAATAACTTTATTAATTCAGGACACATACGAACCTATAGGTTCCACGTACGAGATATGATCGACGAACTCCCGCTTCCCCATGTACAGGGTGAGCTTCCCGTTCGGGGCGCACTTTTTGAACACTTTGAAGTTGTACACCATGTTGATGCTCCAGCAGCGCGAGCGACGCAGTCTGCGCACGGGCGGGTGCCCGGGTTATATACTGGAGTACTTTGCGAGGCTTCCCGCTAATCTTGTTTAGCTCATTACTGCTCACGTGAGGACGGCGGCGGAGCGCTCAGTGACTCATTACCGCCGTAAGCTGCTTCCTCATCCGAAACTGATTTGTTCTTCTTTGGAGTGGGTGTCAGGTCTAGATATAGGTCTAAAACATCTTGGAGGCAAAGCTTCTAAATAAAAAATCTAAACTTAATTGGCAAAGTATCTGTGGCGCCATCTCTACGCCACTCGTCACAACATCCAATCAAACAACTACTGTCAATCATCGCGAAGAAATTGACGCGCTCAACCAATAGCAGCGAAGAATCTAAGACGCGATTTCAAAGATTTCACGGATTGGAACTATATATACAACCTCCGACACAACATCGTCGGAGCCGCGGTTCCCCAGGCATAACACCTAGCCTGGCGGAAGATCTTCCCTTTGGTGGCGGTCGAGCCGAATCATCGCTCCCGCTACATATCTGTCTGAACTAACTTACTTTGTATAATGTAGTCTTTGTAGTCGATTTTCTTATTTTTATTAGATACCAAGGTTTCTTCTATCCTACACAAATCTACTGAGCAATTGTAATTTTTGAAGTTCTCCCCGAACTGCTAAGATTAAAAGCAACAAATTTTTTTGCAATTCTCGAACTGAAATGATCGTTCAGTGTTTCTTGTGATGTGCACAAGTTTCTGTCCGAAACGTATCATCGGATTCTCATACGTATTCAATTTCGTATTTATGTTACGACAAATATTATCATCGATAGGCTCGCGTCGCCGGGACGTCGTAAAGTGTCCGGGATATTGAATAAAAGCCGAGCGCGGGATGGAGCCATCGCCGTAAACTCGTAAACCTACTGAGGGTCGACACAGCCTTATTTATCCGGGGACTGCGGGAATAACAACAGGCCCGACATGCCATAGCTATAGATTTTCAAGTAGGCCGTTATTTATAGACTAGCTGTGCCCGCGACTTCGTCCGCGTGGAATAGTTATTTTGGGCATCATATTTATTTTTGCAAACATCCTCCTCGGCTTTATCAATTATAGCTGCTAATTGTTATGCGACTTGGCGACGACTTGACCCACATCATTACCCGCGACGGAACGGAGACCGTATAGTGAGATGAGAGGCCTTTGCCCAGTAGTGGGATCTTACAGGCTGATACTTTACTTTAAAATAATAATAAAATTAAAATAGTAATATCTTCTAAGATGTTCATTGAAATTAACGCGTATTAGAAAGAACGCTGGTTCGCCGTATTAAATGTTTTGCTGCAAATTGCTTATAACGACTATATCTCAAAACCTATTCGTCTGATTTATATACTGTAAATGGCAATTTTAGTCTACATGAAAAGCCGAAAGTAATAAACATATTTATTTGGATAAGGATTAATACCGAATTAAAGAAAATTGGTTTCAAAATAACTTATGTTTATAATGAAAAAATAATCTTAAAAAATGAACATAAAAGTGGTTATTGTAAGTAAACCTTAAGAGATAGATATATGCTCTCGCGGACTTTTTTGTGGCAAAAAATGAGTACTTCACATCTTTAGTACATTGTTTTGCTATATCTTTGTTGGTTTGCGCAGCGTTCGCGTGGAAAGCTCGCAGATGGCCGACTAATTCAAGTTTCACCTGCATTGTTGACGTTTCCCGTAAGAAATCCGGGATGAAATGTAGCCTATAGCCTTCCTCGATAAATAGACTATCTAACAGTGAAAGAATTATTCAAATCGGTTCAGTAGTTTCTGAGATTAGCGCGTTTAAACAAACAAACAAACAAAACAAACTCTTCAGCTTTATAATATTAGTATAGAAGTATTGTTTATTTAAGAATTCCTTAAAAATAATCATCTGTCTCTCTTCCTCTCCTATGACAGGCCGCTGTCTCCTTACACAATTCGTATAGGACCGGATTTCTCGGTGGGATGCATTTTAATAGAACTGAACGAGAGAACATTACGAAGAGAATGATTTTTATAGGGATTGGATTTTAATAACCAAATATCTCTTTCTCACCCCAAGACGGCCTTTTTTTCAATCATACATTCAAAGATTACTGGAATGCGCACACTGGCGACAAACAATTATACAAAAAAACGAAAAAAAAAAATTTATAATTACTTTTATGATTCATTTCTTATTCATTTCTTTCTTTCTTAAGAGAATAACTTAGATTCAACTAAATCATCACACCGAACATAGAACACATTATCATAACGCCTTCTTTTATTCCATCGGCAAGTAGTGCGCGGGCGCAGCGTCTGCGGAGTCAGCGAACTAAGACGGTGACGTCACCGCGCGGCCGTCCCGCGCCGCGCCGCTATACTACAGTTACCCGACGACGCTCGCCGCGTAACCCGTGCCACTTTACTACAAATAAACAGACAGACAAACATAAACAAAAGTTGAAACCGGTTCCATACAACGTGTTAAGAAGTCCTTATCATCTGGCAGACTTCATCACACATCAAACATAACAGGTAACCAGTCGATTTTGATAAAATCAAGAACAAATGTTTGATCTTACGGTACATAGTTACGTACTAGACATGTCAGGTCAGTGGAATTTCAATCATGCATCTGATGAATGTGCCTTCCCGAGTGCATGGTAAACAAATATGGTAACACTCCAGTCATTGCTTTCTCTTATGGAAGTAGTGTATCAGATATTTTATAATAGATGGCGTTAGAAGCCTACCACATATATCAATGAACCGACTTCAAAAGAGAGAGGTTCTCTAAATTTGTATAGTTAAAAGGTCAATTTCTTTTTTCTTCATCTAAATCAATAAAAGTGACTCTAGTTCAAGACATGTACCTATATACTTTCAGATGCTGTTTCCATTGGTAAAGTGAGCTAAGTTTGGGAGTCAGCGCTCGCAGTCATGGGCGATCACGGGGACTCCGCCCCGGCAGGTATTCATTACTTTATCATACCAGCAGACAGCCATATTTCAGACCAGACTTGTATTTAGTGTTCGTATAAATACCTTCTTTCTCGAGACAAATAAAAGTTAATTGATAGTGTAATTGAGTGCAACTGATATTCTGATGATTCTGCCCTAAAACAAATTAGATCATTACCTAAAGTTCTGACGAGTAAATCAATTTACATTTGTTAGTAATGGAATATAAAATTTGTGCTACATCAATTTATTATACACCCCAGCAATATTTATTGTAAACAATTTATAATAGCATGATTTAACATAAGGTTAAATGAATTATTTTTTACAAGATGGATGGGTTAGCACATTTTCTGCATTTCTCCAACTATCCTGACTTGAAGTGATTTCGGATCAATTTCGAATCTTCAACTATTTTGGTTATGTCTATCTCGTAAGGAATAGAGATGTAATGTACGTTTGAAGGTGTGGTGGAGCTGCGAGAGGACGTGCCGCTGAAGGCGGGCGCGGGGGGCGGCGCGTGGTGCGCGGGGGGGCCCCGCCTCATCGCCCTCAGCTTCGCGGTGCTCTCCGCCGCCATCACGCTGGCGCTGCTCGCCCAGATCTACTCCGGCGATTATGAGGTTTTTAGTTACTGTACTACCTATATGATTAAGCTGTAAAAGCCTTAAGGTTTTAAAGTTAATAGCATACTAAAGCCGCTGCCCCGACGGTATACAAGTTTCTTTGAGCCACCTCGTCCTTCGGCTTTTACCTTCGTGCAAACCAATCTCAGAATCACTCATCTCTTAACATATTCATATACTAGTGCATCTTTTAACTATAACCCGTTATGAGGTTTTTGTTAATCAACTTAGGATGTTGGAAAAATTGGTTCTGTATATTTGGGCAATAAAATTGGGGTATTTGTGAAAAATACCGCTATTAGATTTCTGCTATTGGTCCGATATATTTTTATTTCGCTAAGATATTTTTTTTTTTGCTTTAATGGATTTATGCATACGGTATAGCTGTGCATCATGGCCGTCTGTTTGTGGCATCGCAGCTGGTCCCGCACGGCGTGGTGTCGTCGTCGGCGGCGGAGTGCTCGCGCGCGGGCACGGACGCGCTGAAGGCGGGCGGGCGCGCGCTGGACGCCGCCGCCGCCGCCGCGCTCTGCCTCGCCGTCGTCGCGCCGCACCGCACCTCGCTCGACGCGTATGTCTTTACTTATTGATTCTGCTGTCTTGAAACGTCACATAATTGAAATGAAAATATAAAAGAACATTAATAATCGATTAAGTTTGGGCTGACGTCGATGTGTCAGTAGCTGTTCTCTTTAATTTATTGCACCAAATAAAATGTGCATACAAAAGGCGGACTGCTATACTCTACCAATGTACCGCATGACCTAACAGAAAAATAGTGGGTTATAACCCACTATTTTTCTATAGGCTCTCTTTTTCTTCACTATTATCTCTATTTTTCATTCTTCTTTTTCACTATGTACGATATAGTAGTTTATAAATTGAGAATTCACAGAAAAATAACATGCATGAGTTAATTTTGTAAGCATTGTATTTAATACATTTTTATTAAGAAAAGCGCCATCTGTGCGCCCATTATCGAACTACGCCATCTACCTTAGTAACGTCAAACCTAAAGTGCGCTGTGCAGACTTGTACCTATTTATTTTTGACAGTATGCTCTTGTTCACGACTTCTCACTGCGAAATGCGAACGACGCACGATAGATGGCAGCACTTTATCAAGATTAATGAAAAGCGGGAGATTTAGACTTTTAGAGAGAGATAACATCCCATTGAAAACATTCTTTAAAATAACAAAATCCCAGAACTCAGTTTTTCTGCCGTAAAAAGTTATGAGATCTATAAAATACCAAGTCTTTTAATTTATTTAAATCCTACTTGAAGGAAAATGTTAATGTTTATGACTGGCCGTTGAAAATTCTTTTTATATTAGTGGGTACAAGCCAAGGGCCAAGTCACACAACATTGACTCTCATATAACATGTTTCAGTAATGTGAACAATAAAAGTGTAGCGGGAGCGATGATTTGGCTCGACCGCCACCAAAGGGAAGATCTTCCGCCAGGCTAGGTGTTATGCCTGGGGAACCGCGGCTCCGACGATGTTGTGTCGGAGGTTGTATATATAGCTCCAATCCGTGAAATCTCTGAAATCGCGTTTTTGGGTTCTTCGCTGCTATTGGCTGAGCGCGTCGATTTCTTCGAGATGATTGACAGTAGTTGTTTGATTTGATGTTGTGACGAGTGGCGTAGAGATGGCGCCACAGTACTCCCCCCCAAGACCGGAGGTCTGAAGTCTTGATCTTGCTGTGCAATCTGTGCTTCAGTAGCTTGCAAGTGCCAGTTGTCTTCCAGTGAGTCGGAAGTTGCTCGAAGTCCTAGTGAGTCAGGAGTGAGCCGTTGCGTTGCTCGTAGTCTGCGGTGAGTCGAGACAGTAGAGAGCGAAGTCGACTTTTGTTGGCGCCGGGAGAAGTCGTGCAGAGCTGCCACGCTGGAGAGAGGAGCGGCCGTCGAAGAGATCCAGGCGTGGGCTGCGATAGATGCGTTGGTCGCTGAAGTCGATGAGAGTGAGTGCGGGTGGAGACAGGACCAGGAAGCTCGTTGAGTTGGCTGCGATGGACCTGCTGCGATACCCAGTTGCTGGCTTGCTGTGAGACTGCTTGCGGAGTGAGGAGTGATGCTGAGGATTGGAGTTGATGATGATGGAGAAGGTTGCTTCCAATCACGTCGGGGTCACCAATGTAGCGGGAGCGATGATTTGGCTCGACCGCCACCAAAGGGAAGATCTTCCGCCAGGCTAGGTGTTATGCCTGGGGAACCGCGGCTCCGACGATGTTGTGTCGGAGGTTGTATATATAGCTCCAATCCGTGAAATCTCTGAAATCGCGTTTTTGGGTTCTTCGCTGCTATTGGCTGAGCGCGTCGATTTCTTCGAGATGATTGACAGTAGTTGTTTGATTTGATGTTGTGACGAGTGGCGTAGAGATGGCGCCACAAAAGTAATAAAACATGTTAGGTATTCAGATATTTAACAGGTTATTAATTATACCTACATGCTCTTATAATCTCCCAGCGTAAGATTTGTAAATCCGTAATACATCTTTAGATAAATCATCAATGCCTATCCGGAATCCTGTAAAATGAGCAAAAAAAGCTCATTCGCTGCTAGAATTTACTTTGTCATACTGATGTACAAACGTAGATTTAAAATAGCATACATCCATCCATCTGATGTATGATTGATGATAAAGATGTACTAAAGTAACTATATACTTAGTTTATACCTATATACATACAGTCACGTCTATTTCCCCTGTGGGGTAAACAGAGATAACCGTTGAAGAGATTGAAAAGGCCACGCTCAGCTGTAAGGCTTATGATGGAATTGAGATTAAAGATTTATAAGAAGGTTTAAAAATGTACATATATCCATTTTAATATGTACATATTTGATCGGCACATTGTGGTTCATAGACAATCCTGCGGGAACATTATTTCTGTTTTCCAGATGAAAGATCTCTCATCATGTGCTTCTCATGTCCTGTGTTTGTTTGTTGCCTCTTCGTGCTTTATCCACTCTACTAATATTGAATCTGTGCATGTACCTGGGTAGTAAGTAATAAGATACTTATTTCTAAGGGCGTTACTTTTTAGGACTCAATCAATACCTACCGCAAAAATTCAATACATTGTGCATACTTAGAAATACTTACAAAGTTATTTTTTACTGTTCCTAAGGGAAATTTTCGCGAAAGAACCTGCAGGGAAACTTTATCACAATAATTCCTAAAGTGCAAGGGACGTTGAGAAAGTGCCTATGTGATTTGCTAATAAATTAAAGAGTTTTTTTTTTTTAAGTATCTATAAATAATATTTTTTACTAATCAAAAATATCTCCCTTTAAAATTCACCGTATTTTTTCTAACACTAAGACTAATGAGCATATCTCAGAAAAATTGTCATTGGTGCATTGTAAGGGTAGGTTTGGAACCAGTGCCTCCACACCCTGTTCCTGCGTCAATTCCAACAGTCCAATTATGATAGTTTGACAAGTTACACTGGTTTAAATTTAATGAAATAAAAGGTACCGTGTTTATTGTATGCCTACTGGTAACTGCTCGTGAGGGCACTGCTCGTGCGCGTGCGCCCAGCTACTAAATGCCTACTTAATTGAACAAGTTCATGAATAATAAATAACGAACCACTTACAGTAATATTACATTAATTGAATTAAAGTGTCGCCTTTCCAATTTTAAGGTAAATAAACAGGACGTACTCAGATACCTACACAACCGGTATTTTACGAGTTCATGTACTGCCACCCACCTACATATGTATATGTACCATGAAGGTAATTTTTATTATCTGCATTCCTTTATATACTCTTACTAGATTTGCATGTAGCTGAAGAGTTTGGGCACACTAATATATGTACAATTATAATAATATCAGTAAGTATAGGTAAAATTTTTAGATACGTAAATGCAAAATAAGTTACATAAATAGCTACCTACATAATTTGTTTCTTAGCCAATTTGCGAGACGTGTGGCCGTGGTTCAGAAGCTTAGTGAAGGCAAAGTTGCGCATAACTCGAGATGAAAATGTTGGCAGAATACCTACATACTGAATGGCTTAAGGCGGGTAATTTTAATCAATAAGGTATGAAATTTATTTTGCGATCTCGTCAATATTATCAAAGAAAGAGCTTCAGAGGACAAGGTAATTTTGGGAGCTCACCAACAAAAATATGGAACGGTTGCTCGGCGTTGCTTCTAGTGCCTCCTCGGTCAAAGACCTTTGCCATTTGTTAAAAACTAATGATGTTATTTACAAGTTTCAGAGTCTCGCAATCTTATTCTATTTAAATCGGAGTTTATAAAATACTTTCAGCTCAACATGGCGGACTCATAGCGGGTTGTAGAATTTTCATACATTTTATTATCTGCTCAAGTGCTCAGTAATCGTTTTAATAACGCATCTTTAACGATCATTCGGCCTGGTTTCTGCCGAAGAAAATCAGAGATTAGTACCTAGGTATTATATTAGTATGCGATTTCGTTATTTCCATATTTCTATATGAAACCGCATACCGCAAAAGTTATGCAGGTAGTACTTACGAGTATTTAGGTATTTTTCAGTTATCTATGCGTTTAACAAATAGAAATCCATCATAATAGGTATTTTATTTATTTAAAACACAGCCTAATTATTGAGCCATGAGAGCTAACTACTGGTAAACTTACTGCTAAAAGCAATTTTTACCTGTCAGGTAATTGTATACAGGTGTAGTAGGTACCTTAGCAGCGTGTAAAGGTGTCATATTAATTTTGATGAACAGGGGCGGGTCCATGCTGTACTGGGAGTACCGCAAGTCCCGGTCCCAGCTGCCGTCGCTGGCGGAGTGGGGCGGCGCGGGGGGGCCGGGGGACGGGGGCGGGGGGCGGCCCCCGCGGCTGCTGGTAGCGCTCGCCGCCTTGCACGCGCAAGCAGGCGCCCTTCCCTGGCGGGACGTGGTAAAGCCTGCGTTGTTACTGGCCAGGTATCGTAGTATTCCATGTAATCCCCGATACTATTGTATAATACAGAACCGCTGCATTTACTTGCCGTTGACGTTGCAAAAGACGATTAGGTGAATAAGCACTTTAACCCAGTGTAAACCTTTTGTTTTCTTTCGAACAACCGTAATACAAGCTGGGTAGATGACAGATAGATAGCTAGATTACAAGGATGTCAAACGAGGATCTCTTAGGCGAGCCACGAACCTCCGGCTCCCCGCTGCAGAGCACGCTTCCGAAGTAATCGCCAGGACGGCGATGGTAATTCCAAAGTCATCTGAACATTCCTTTACTGCTTCGCAAGTGGGCGCGCGCGCCCCGCCCTCTCCGATATATTCGCTTGTTGTTCTATCAAGTCACATACCTAATTTTACATACATTTTATACAAACATGACATATTCATAAGTATTTCATTGTGATTGTAGTGGGACGGCCCATTCATACCTACTGTTATTTTTTTTACTCAAACAAAACTCAGGAAAAGTATGTAACGTGTGGTTCCCGGCACCAATAGAAAAAAGAATAGAACTACCCCATCTCTTTCCCATGGATGTCGTAAAAGGCGACTAAGGGATAAGCTTATAAACTTGGGATTCTTCTTTTAGACGACGAGCTAGCAACCTGTCACTTTATATGAATCTCAATTCTCTCAGTCAGCCAAGCAGCTGAACGTGGCCTATCAGTATTTTCAAGACTGTTGGCTTTATCTACTCCGCAAGGGATATAGACGTGATTAAACGTATGTATGTATGTACGTCAGCCCTCGATTCAAGACATTGTCAAGACATAAGTATTCCTTCTCTTCCTTCTCTCACACTCCTCTCTCTAAGTATGGTTACCCTAAAAATATGAGCGATAGGGATGATAAGATATGCCTTCCTAACGTTCGTGAACCGCCCTGCAGGAAAGGGTTCGTGGTATCAGCGGGGCTGGCGGCGGCGGAGCGCGCGGCGGGCGTGCCGAGCGCGGCGGCCGGCGCGCGGTACAATGCGCCGGCGCTGGCTGACTATTTGCAGGCGATACAGAACAAGACCAGCAAAGGTAATCTTTCCTTCTAGTGTGTTGTCAGACGTTTGATAGGAAATACGAAGTTTAATTCGCTCTTATTAAACAAAAGGCAGGTTCCTACTGTTTTCACATTACAAACGCAAGGTCGCTGATAAAATCAAATTCCTGAATTTCCCTATGCACAGAAACCTACTTTCAATTGCGTAGATAAAAGTCTTATGTACGAAGATGGAGATTCTTGACAAGTCTTAGATTTCTGTCGATTTTATTATAAAATCTTAAGGTGAGGAGTTTTTGCAAAGGCTTGTCATCGCATCAAATTACTCCATTCAAAACAAGTTTCTGTAAACGCTCAAGACACATCTGTGACCAAAAGCCATTATAAACAGATTAAGAGATCTAAGAAGGGCATCTTGTAAGCCGTATTTCAGAGTTGAGTGAGGAGTGGCGGGCGTGGAACGGCAACATATCGTTCGTGGCCGGCGGCGCGCGCTGGTCCGAGGCGGGCGGGCGGCGCGTGTGGGCCGGCGGCGCGCGCGCAGCGCTGGCGGTGGACGCCATCACCGCCGCGCTGCAGGCTGCTGACCAGGACGACGCTGTTCACAGGTTCATTGCTCAGTGTTACATTAAACAGTTCGTTGAGTGATTGGTTTGGAACGACAACACAATGCCATAACGACGTGCTGTGCGCAACACAATTAAAATGCCGATTGCGTATTGTCTAATCGAAGTCTGAGAAGCATCTCAAGCGTGCCTTCTTTAATGTTTTGAAATGTACTTATTGTTGTAACACATAAATGATGTCTGAGCAAACATATATATTTACAGGTCTTTTACGAGGTAAATGATAAGTTCAAGGTCGTTTTTATCCACATGTTCTTGAGATGGACACCTGATCGCGACGTTGGCCTACAATAAAAGTAAATCTTACAAACTTTATCGGTTGTCCATAAGAACCACCTTTTACATTTGATGCAGCCAAGAGATAACTATTTCTAAAACTATGCCTACTACTTAATAATGTCTGGCAGTGGCTAATATTGCTCAATTCATTCAAGACAAGAACTGCATCCCGAGTTACGCAGACAGCGAAATGCGACTCTCGTTGTCACATTGCCAAGATATTTTAGCCTCAACCGCTGTTCTATTGTATCTCTGACAGCGAGGGCTTCCCAAACAAGTGGACATCTTTATGCGTGCTTGTTGTGTATGACAAACGCACTGAGATCGTAATTTAATCCCCGGTATTTGGTTCAAGCGCCGGGCCGGGGCTATTCTCCAGTAAGAATTTCGAGAAATCTATTCTTAGTTGTCTTCCATCTATGACTGTTGTAGTTTATTGTTTTGATATTTTAGAATTATCTGACTGATATAGTTACATTGATCTCAATTTTCTGTGCGAGTTATCAATATGAGTCACCCTCTGATCAGTGTCAAGATTTAAAAGGAATATTATGTACTAATATATAGTACAATGAGCAGGGCGGTGGACGTGTTGCGGTCCGCGCGGCCGGCGGCGGCGGGCGGCGCGGCGGGCGGCGCGGCCAGCGGGCTCGCCGTCGTCGACAGCTCCGACACCTATCTCGCGCTCGTCACGTGAGTACTCAACAATCATGTGGCTGTAACTCCAAACCATTTTGTCCTCAGGTAGGATGTTTACAGAAATGTAAGCGTGTTGACATGCTAGACAAGAAAATTCTGAACAAAGCACACGTCGTAATTAATTGAAAAAATGTCACCTTCCTATATCTTCATGGTACAACCGGATTATGATTATCTAGTTTTCCATTGTTTGCGATATTTTGTTGAACGATCACATCTGTTTCAGCGGCACTTCTGTACCATTCGGCTCGGGGCCGCTGGTGGCAGGCGGCTGGCGCCAGGACCAGCCGGCGCGGCCGCTGGACCTCGCGCCGGCGCTCATCGCCGACGCCCGGCTCTGCGGTAAGGGTTGCCAAGCGTTAGTGTTCAATTATTTATTGAACAAAATATTTCAATTAATATATATATTTAACAACATACTTTACGGTGTCCGAAAATAGCACAAAATGCGGGTTTGGTTTGACCTACTTTGTTTATATTTACTATTACCTGACACCTCTAATATATACCTACATTTAAATTATACCTATTCATCAGACAAATAAAAGTAAAAATATGTTAATTTGAAATGCAAATATGGATAGGTAAGTATTTAATATTCATAATAACGACTGAACATTCCAGAAATTATTTCAAGTGAACAAGTAGGTATTTAACGTAAATGATTATTTTGAGTTAGATATTTATTTCAGTCCTGAAGCTAGTATTCATGCTTCATACTGACATTATTGGTGGACATATAAAATAATAATAAAATCGAATGACACATTAAGTACACTTACCTATATCAACTTAAATTCGTGTTAGACAGAAAAGCCTCTGGCCGTTTCTCTCATTCATTCTTTCATATAATCACGTCTATATCCCTTGCGGGGTCGACAGAGCCAGCAGTCAAGTTCTCATCCAAAGGTAGGATTTTTGTACTTGATACTTTTAGGCAGCTATGCTCTTCTGAGTTTACCCTCTTATCTATCTGTGTTTTGTGACAGGCACACGATACGTAGTGGGTGCCGAATCGTCGGCGGCGCTGGTCCAGGTGGCGGCGGCGCTCGTCGCCGGCGGGGGGGGTCCGCGCGGCGTGGAGCTCAGCGTGGAGCGCGCGCGGCTGGCGCTGGCGGCCGACGGCGGCGTGCTGCCGGAGCCGGGCGCGCCGCCGCCCGCGCCGCCCGCCGCGCCGCTCAACGCCACGCCGCCCTTCGCCGCCGTCAACGTGGTGCAGCAACGCGGCGACGCGCTGCTCTCGTGGGCCGACAGCCGCGGCGGGGGACTAGCCTCCAGGTTTTAGATTCAGATGCTTAGCTTAACAGAACAGCAATAAATAAATCACAAGAACAAAATTGTAATTAAGTATTTATTAAGCCTAATAAATTATTTCTTTGTATTAATCCATATGTTTTAGTACTTTAACTTAATAATGGCTACAGTTCAGCCAGTCGGTTTCACGGCTCCAAGCAGATTGTACAAGGTATTTACCTAAATATGATACCTATTTATTTATTGCACAACATTATACACCCACATACTCAAGTACATGCATGACCTTATTCTAAAAATGAAATGGACAATGTGTAGGTGTTCCAAACATATTTCATAATTTTAAAGCTATTGCTTTAATATTATTATTGCAATAAACCTCACCTCTGAAAAAAAAAAACTACTAGGTCAGTTAGCTGAGTGCATTACCCTTGCATTGCCCGACTCATAAAAACTAAAGGCGAGTAGATCAAAAAATCAGTAATGATTTGATGAAACATTTATAAAATAATAAGTAGGTACGAGTATTTAAACCCGGCGGCGACGCGCGTGCCCCGCCAACCGCGCAGATTAAAATTATTATGAAACTAGCTGTTGCCCGCGACTTCGTCCACGTAAATTTCGAGTTGAATCTTGATCATACCGTCAGATACAGACAGACAGACAAAAAATGTAAAAAAAAAAATCTCTATCCATTTCAGTCAAAATATTAAATGTACAGACAAAATATTTTTAAAATAAAATATTCAAACAACACAAAAAAAAATATTTTTATTAAAAAAAATATCTTGTTTTTGTTGGTGCTCGAACTTGGACCGCCAACTTCACAGTCTCACGCGCCAACCACTGGACCATCGAGGCCGTTGCCATGATGTCGAAATTAAAGTAGACTTTATACATACATATGGCCACGTCTTTATCCTTGCGGGGTAGACAGAGCCAACAGGCTTGAAAAGAGTAAATGACCACGTTCAGCTATTTGGCTTAATTATAGAATTGAGATTCAAATAGTGATAGGTTGCTCGCCCATCGCCTAAAAAAGAATCCCAAGTTTGTAAGCCTATTCCTTAGTCGCCTTTTACGACATCCATGGGAAAGAGATGGAGTGGTCCTATTCTTTTTTGTATTGGTGCCACACGGTACTAAAGTAGACTAACAAACCAAAAATCTTTTTACGTGAGAATTACGCATGGTATGTGCGGCAAAACCAGAATATCATCAAACTGATTTTCACTTATATATTTATGTTATAGGAATTATGCTGTCGTACAATGATAAATGACTTTGAATTTTAAATTTCGTATCTTATTTTCAGGCAAACTCATGCCTTACCTAAGTTCATTCAAATGTCGATAACTTTTTTTGGGAACCGATTTTGATGAAACAAACTTTAAATGTTTTTAGTTAAAACAAAGCAATTGGTGAACTTTTAAGTAAATTGGTTCAGTACTTTCGGAGATAATCGTGATCATACATACAGACAGACATTAAAACAAGAAATTAAAAATAAATATTTTTGCCTTCTATTATTCATTATAAGTGTCCCTCTATCCATTTCAGTCAATAATACTAAATGTACAGACAAAATATTTTTACTGTTTTATTATATGTATAGATTTTCTGTCGCTGATGAACTAAATATTTTCATCCGTCAAGGTCAAGCCTGACAACTGCGGGCAAAGCAAATCCTTAATTGCACTATTTTTCATACGCAATTTGTACATCTGAAAAGGACCTTGAGTAAATGCTTGTTTTTGTTTTCAAGACTTAGGCAATAACATCAGGCACAATAAGTCATGTTTGACATTGGCTCGACTCCGACAGCTATCGGCGATGTTGTTTTCAAACGAAGCGTATGTAGGTCATGACGTCATCGTTCAAACTATATCAAGAAGCGATTGCGAGCCCACGCGAGAGCCGGCGGAGCAATTATCTCAACGACAGCATCGTTAGGGTTTACTGAAGGCGGCCGTTAAACGCGAGAAGTATGGCCGGACACGTGACATCTTGTCACCGCACTCACTATATTACATTCATTTCTTGGCATCGTACTACTAAAGACATTCATTTTAAAACTTCGTTTTAGTGTTAATAATGTACAAAGATACATATTATATATAATATTTGTGCAAGAACTCAAGGAACTCCATCTTACATTCGATGCAGCCAATGTTGCTAAGCTAGTTAGCTAATCTACTGTGATGCAGAATCATTTAACGTGATGTTTATTTACAACCATTGCTACGGTCTCTGATCCGCTCTCTCAATCATCCGTTAACACAACAAAAGTGATCAAAACCTCATACAATCGACCTACAGCTTATTATTTAGAATACAATCAAATCATTCAAGTGTACTTAAACAAGAAAAAATTAATGCACAGCGATTACAATTACGTTTTCTAGCAACACAAATTGCATACTTAGAATTCATGATACAACTAACTTCTTTCTTTCTTCGGTCTTTAGAATAGAATAAGTAATTGTGTGAAGTTATAAAAAGGGAGAAGATAAAACATTCCTTTTTAACGATTGTATGTATGTATGTAGTTAATTATATCATATATATAATATGTATATTTGGTGTTGGCGATGTAATGTGTTGAGGTTTTTCACTGAACGATAGTACTTGTTCGGTAAGCCCTTTCGGTTATCCTTCAGGGAGACGCTCGTTGCAATAGTCTAGAAATATTTGCGTAGTGTTGTCACTAATTAAATATCCATTGTACCGAACTGTGTCGCTGGTGAACACATGCCGCGAGACAGCCGCACGCCGCATTGATCAGGTGTGCGGCGATGCAAATAAACGTTTTGTTCGCTGCAAAACAATTACTGTTACAATAGAATCCGGTCAAGCGCGTGTCTGGCCCTGTTCAGAGCGTGGTGTCGAAGACTTTTCAATGGAATACATATGACAAAAGCTGAGCATTTCAAAACACAAAACCCCAGAAAGTACTGTGTATTTACCAAAACATAAATAGTTAATAAATAGATTGAAAGTAAAACAAAAATCAAAAAAAATAAAAAATACAGGTCCAGGACAAATTTACACAGAGTCAGAAGAAGCAAGTTCGAGACTTGTGTTACGAGATACTAACTAACCGATACCATATTTTATAATAAATATGTACTTATATAAATAAACGGCTTGAATCCCACCGCGGCTATGTATATTAGTTTGAATACTAACCGATGCTCTTACGGTTAGGGAAAACATTGTGAGAAAACCTGCACATTCAGGCAACTGGATGTGTAACCATGGATCCAATACGGGTTAGGTTTACCCGCAAAGATTGTGGAGTCACTTCGTGTAAAAACCTGACTCACCCAATCAAGAATCCATGCTCAAAGGCATACCCCGGGCGCCTCTTCAGAGAGGTGAAGATGCAACCGGGAGTAAAGCCAGGAGGAAGAGGACACTTATATAAATAAACATCCAAGACTCAGGCCAACCGGAAGTTATTGATTATCTACGAATTATCTGAAGTTTGTTTGTAATGTTTTCATTGCAGCTTTCTACTTTTTATCTTTTCCAATTTCATAGTTTTTAGAGGGTGATCTAAAAGTACCTAATAAGTAAGTATACTAATGAAGTACCCAGGTACCTTTAAATTATAATTGACTCATAACGGGGCAATAATGAGCTGACATGTCGACATCACAAGGGTTTATGGTTCACGGAACCTTAAAAATTACTTGACGGTCGAAAGATTCCCACGCGTGTCCGTCCGCCGTGTTGTTGCCCCTGTAAGCTAACATACACACATACTCTTCAATTAATCAAATCTGTACGTTTGTTTTTTCCCCAATGGCATTGTAATTATAAAATCAAAAATATGAATTTTAAACGTAGAAAAATTCCAAGTTTTAGTATTTGTTAGGTAAATGTATAAACAATGAAGAAGAAAAAACTAGCAGGTCAAGCAGTCACGGCGGCGCCGGCGCGGCCGCACTCGCGATGAGCACGCGGCGCAAACATTCGCGAAAACAATGACGGCTTTTCTAATTTTCTGCCAGCGATTGAATATTCATGAAGCAGGTAGGTATTGCGAGACACACGACACATGCTGCACCTCTCGCAGGGGAGGCTCCTCCGCTCGCCGCTGCAGAGGCCGCATGCCCGCTCACCTCCCGTGCCATCGCAGACCAGCATCGCGGGCGAGTCGTGTGGACACCGATGTCACGTGATGGCGGTGGTCGGGTAGCGGTACCGCTGACGTCAGAACTATTTGTTCAGACTAAACAATGAATACTTATTTCATTCGACAGTATTAAAATAATGAAATTTATATAGTTTGTATTAACAAAACTCGAGAGGCGACATTGATTTCGCAATTCGAAATCACTTAAGTAGATGCAGAGTTGATTTTTATATTTATGTTTAATGGAATATAAATCGGCATCCGGTTCCGTGAAATGAAATAACCAAAAACGTTTTATTTTATAACAGTACACCTAATAAAACTTACATTTTTATTTTCCTGTGTCTTAATTGTGCTTATTGATTGACATGTTGTCCCTAATGAGGTAGGCAGCACCTAAGGTTGAATAGTGACCACGTTTACCTCTGTGGTCTTGTGGGTTAAGTTGTGAGTTAAATAACTTTTGTAAAAACTCCTTTTTTGAAGTCGGTTAATAATCTGAAAGTTGCTCGTTACGGTTCGGTTATTAGTTAGTAATTTAGTTCAATTCCCACACTTGCAGACGAACATGTCCAACCAAGAATATGGAAGATTTATTTTGCAATTAAAAGTCAAAAAACAATGCCCCGTCATATAAATCGCACCGCATCGCTGCGCACGCGCGCTTTAATGCCGAAAAAATATTACAAACTTCGGACGACGAGCCTTGTCCACTAACTGTTAATAACGATTTACATTTACATGTTGATATTAACTTCCTTTGTTTTGTTGTAGAAGAAATGAAGGACAGATACATTGTCGGACCTCCGCTATGCAGACACAGTCGATGGACCTGGTATGATATGTATACGTACAACCATTGTTAGTACTGCTGTACCCAACTTTTATGTCAAGGAGCATATTTTTCTTGCTATATTAGGCATAAATTAGATAAGGAATGACGCAAAAACTAAAAGTAAGTAAAACCTATCTTAGCTCATAAATATTCAGAGAAAATCGAACATAAAGAAATATGTAAGTACCTGCGTACAGTACAACCTATGCTATTATGGTACGAAAGTTTCTTAAAGGCTGTAAGTGCGATATACCTGGTTGAATTACAAACATGCAACCTCATTGGATGCGTGATATTCCACTTGTAAAGGAGTACGTTTGTATGTCAGTGCACAGTGTGAGGAAGTACCTTTGCTGTACAAGTGTACGCTGAAACGCGAACTGAACTCTGAATGCCTGTTCCAGGCCACAGGTGTGCTATTATCATCGAAATATAATCAAATAAAAGTAATTCCATTTTATCTGTAATTAGGCTCGTAATTTGTAGGGATATATTTTGTAAGTTATATCGTTTTAGCTCCTAAACTCTGAAATTTCTGCGGTGTTTTACAGGCGGACGGCTAAACCCATTAAAATTTTTATTTATTTGTATATTTTTTGTATATTTTTGCCCACATTTTGCCCCAATCATACCAAAATGGTTTGTATTCTTTCTTTCTACTTTTGGGCATTTCTCTCTGAGGAAAAAATAAGGGATTCCTCCCTAGGGCCAGCGGTTCGGGCTTTCTGTGCATTAACAGTAAATCAGTCAGTCAGGGTCCCCTTCTCCAGTTATACAGATAAAGTAGAAGTACGTAAAGTCCATGGAGGAATAGTAAACTACGCTGTAGGTGGGCGACTTTCGCGTTTGTGCGAGGCAGTTCGTGTAACGTTAGTAATGTATAGATCTGCAAATAAACATTTTTGTTGAATTATTCATTACATATTTTCATAGAATATTCGATATTTGAATTCGAACATGAAAAAAACGTACAATGAATATCAGCTGGGTATTTTCTAGTTAGTGTAGGTAAAGTTAGTTAGCATTTGTAGTGCGCAGTTATCATGACATGGGGATTCTGATTGCATCACCCACGCAGATACAGATGCGCATGCTCACTGCAAACATGCAGACAGATACGATACTTAGTTCACTCAACACACTGCAATTCGTATACTCACTATTTTCCTTAGTGTGAGGGCAGGAAACTGTATGCATGCATCGTGAGGCTTCGGCAAAAATTCAGCAGTATAGTCGACACATGTTTCGTCCAAGAATTCAACAAACAATATCAATCCGCTTCTTTAGGCTGCCCTTTAGATCGTAACCTTTCGTAACATTATTACCTACCTGACTTTCTCATATATTACCCACGGAAGTGGGCGATGGGCTAGCAACCTGTCACTATGTGAATCTCAATTCCATTATAAAGCATACAGCTGAACGTGGCCTTCCAGTCATTTCAAGACTGTTGGCTCTGTTTACCCCGCAAGGGATAAAGACTTTTAATATCCGTGCCCCGCGGGAAGAATTTGACATGTTTAAAAAAGCTATTTTACAGGGCGGCCATTTTAAACTTTGGCTTCCTCTGGAAAATGCATATGTTTGTTACATTTATAACTTATACTTTATCTAAGGTAAACTTTTTACGATGATTCGAATAACGTACAGTAATTTGCATAATTTTTCTTAGTTTTTGAAATAATCGACATGTCAATATGCGTACCGACGACTTATCAAGTGACTTATCCACTTATCAATATATTTTCCAGAATGTAAAGATGAGTTATCAAGTTTTTCACCTATTATATTTCGTCTTTTATGTAGTAAACAACAATTTTAAACCAAAACTGTTATTAAAATCCTTGGTGGATGGGTAGCAACTTCATCTGCATACATTGCGACCTTGACTTGCTTGCGAAAACTGGGCCGCTGTTATTAAAAATGTACCCCCAGAACATTATTTTCTATTACTATCATCATATTTCTATTACTACATATGTACATACATAAAATCACGCCTCTTTCCCGGAGGGGTAGGCATAGACTACCTCTTTCCATTTGCCACGATCTCCGCATACTTCCATCGCTTCATCCACATTCATAACTCTCTTCATGCAAGCTCGGCGGTTTCGGGTACTTTTGACCTGGCCCTTTACCAGGACGTCCTTAATTTGATCAAGATACGTTCGTCTAGGTCTTCCCACTCCGACCTATCCCTCCACACTCTCCTTGTATATCTGCTTAGTCAACCTGCTTTAATTCATCCTCTCCACATGACCGAACCACCTTTTCTATTCCTGTAACTACATCTTCTTTCACATCACAACATTCCCTTATCACGCTGTTCCTTATCCGGTCACTCAATTTCACACCCATCATACTCCTTAACGCTCTCATTTCCACTGCATTTATTCTGCTTTCGTGCTTCTTTTGCCATACCCAACTTTCACTCCCATATATTAATGTCGGGACCAACACGCCATGCACAGCCAGTCGAGCCTTTTTGGATACTTTCTGACTGCTCATAAAGGCATGCAAAGCTTCATTTACCATGTTCCCCGTGTTCACTCTCCTTTCAATATCACTATCACACTTGCCATCTGATGTAAACTTTGATCCTAGATATACAAACTCTTTCACTTGCTCAACTTTTTCTCCTCCAATCCAAATATTATATGCTGTCATTTCTTTCTCCATTTCAAAAACCAGTGTTTTAGTTTTACTTACGTTCACTTTCATTCCTTTCTCTTTTAAAGCTTCATGCATACAGTTTACCATCTCCACTAACTCTTCTGCTGATGACGCCAGTATAACCTGATCGTCGGCATAGAGCAGACATTTGACGAGTAACTCATTCATCCTTAATCCACTTTCAGACTCTTTCAAATCTGTCAAACAACTATCCATAAATAGGTGGAACAGCCACGGTGACGCAACACATCCTTGCCTAACGTCTTTCTCAATCTTAACCACTCAGTGTGCGCTCCGTTTATCCTAAAACAAGCACTCGAATCCTCATATAAGGATTTCAGTGCTCGTATTGAGAGACTGCTCACCCCATGCATAGAAAGTGCTGACCCCAATTCATTCCTCACAACTCTGTCATAGGCCTTTTCCAGATCTACGAATGTGCAATAGACTTTTTGACTCTTAGCCAAAAACTTTTCGGCTATGCACCGCAAAGAAAAGACCTGATCAGTACATCCCATTCCCGTTCGAAATCCCGCTTGAGCATCCCATATTTTATCATCAGTTTCATTCCTGACTCTATTAATCAATACCTTAGCATACAATTTGCCAACGACGCTAAGCAGGCTTATACCACGATAATTTTTGCAGTCCAGTTGTGACTCTTTTTCTTTGTAAAGTGGTACGATAACAGCATTACACCAATCTTTTGGTAGGTACTCGGCCGCTTCTCCAACACAAATTGAAAAGGCAGTACAACTGACTAGCTACTACGCCTTTTCCTGCTTTTAGCATCTCGACCGACACTATCATACCCAGCAGCCTTGCCCGCTTTCATACTCTTAAGTGCTTCCACAATTTCGAAAATTTCAATTTGGCCTTTCATCTCATTCTCTTTTTCTTCGCTATAGCAGAAATCGTTATTATGTCCTTTTTTTTTCAAATAAACTTTTAAAATATTCCTTCCATATCTTTAGCACACATTCTTCTCCTTTCACAACGCTACCATCCTGGCATCGGATCCTAGTCAGCTCTCTGGTTATAGTTTTTCCTCGGGCTGACCTTATGGATTTCCAGAATACTTTCAGATTTGACTGAAAGTCTTCTGATAGCCTTTTATCAAATTCCTCTTTATACTCTTTTTTCTTTCTAATCACAGCTTTCTTAACCAAATCTTTCCTTTTTTATATTCCTTAAAAATAAAAGCTAGTGACAAAAATGCTTACAAATGTAAAAACCTTTTTATTGTATTCGATGGAGCCTGATGTGAGTTACTTTTTACGCAGGCGAAGCTTTGGATAACAGGTAGTACGAAAGTCAATATTTATTAAAATATAAAAATATTGTGAGATTGATCAAAGTTATGTACCTACCAAACTAAAAAACAATTATACTTGCGTTAGATTAACTAATTATCTGAATATATCAATTTACTATGTAAAAAAATAAATAAATTTTAAATGTATTAATCAAAATATTAAGTAACGTATGTATGATATAAATCGAGTATAACCGATTAATTCGTTTTATCAGTTTACATCGGGGAAGGAGGTACAATTTGTAAAGGAACAAATTCACATATCAAATTAGGAACCTCATTTGTTTTCAGATCGTAAGTTGATAAAACAACTTGTAATAATTTTCGCAAAAATTCTGAGAATTCGAAAATTGATATATAGTCTTGTCAAGAAAAAAACCCTAATTATCGAGTTATCCACATACTACCAAATGCAATATCTCCGCAATTATTCTACCAATCTGGCTGTTTTTTTTTGACAAGGTGAATAATAGGCTTAGAAAGCGTTTGGACCAATAAAAAAAAAAACATGTAGGTCTAGTTGTCAAGATCTTCCCGCGCGCCACGGATATATATGTAAGCAGAAATTTTAAGCAGTAAGTAGTAAAGTTCAAGTTTGTGACGTACCAACTCATCTTGGCGTCGAGCTAAAGTCTACCTATATTAAAAATTTTTTTTGCCATGTAATAAAAAACTTATCTTAGTTTAGGTAATCTTTGGAAGAACCTATCATGCGATGCGATTGCGATTAAAACAAGACTGTAGACTGAACACAGAGGCGGCCCTACCCAAACTTCCGCCAAGGGGACATCCTATTTGGGGGCAATAGATTGCTTAATATTACAATGTAACGTACTTCTATTTATATTTTACAAAGTACCTAACTAATTTCTTTACTAAGGGAAGAGATTTAAAAAAAAAATTACAATCCTTATTTGTTTTTATTTTCGTGAACTCATCTTCTCAACATATTATTGTTTAATATGAGAATTTATGTGCAACTGTAATAATTACATGTGGAAATTTTTAAGCGTCACATCAGATATTTGTATGAACAATATGACTCTCATGTGGGGTCAGCGCCAAAATGCCACTCACAGTCGCCTTAGAGTTTTTTTTGTAGTTATACAAATTTATTGCCGTGTGGTTTCCGGCACTTAAGAACAGAATCACTCCATACCTTTTCCATGCATGTCGTAGTTGCTCAAGGGATTAAACTTGAGATTCCTCTTGTAGGCGCCGGGCTACCAACCTGTCCACCCCCACAAGGGATGTAGACGGGCCTATATGTATGTTGTATGAAATGTATAATTATAACAATTTAATGAGATTTGTAGGTTCTGGGAAGAGTCATGATACTAAAAGTGGTTATGGCTAAATAAACATTTAACGATATAAATCAATTGCGGTGCGGTATTATGTAGACCAATACATTGATAGAATAGAAATACATTTGATGGGTCTCATGCGTATCAGCTCAGTTTTCGTGTAAAATAAATTCAAGGTTTTTAATGCAGTGTCCATTCTCATTGAATAACGCGGCAAACATATAGGTACAAGAAGTTCCGCAATACAATAAACTTTTTAACTTAACAACATATTTTAATCAATGTCGAACTTGAGAAATTTTACCACACATACTTCCCTACGAATGCGATACATTTTGATAAAACTGTCTAATTTGTCGGTTATGTTTCATAAATCCCTTATCAAAATATGTAATAATGTTGCTCACAGTTATCTTTTATTTAGAAATTGTGCGTAGGTACTACCTTAAGTAAATATGTCACACGGATGAAGACGGGGGCGAAAGCTCTGACAATAAATGAAGACATTTTGTTTAAAATTCTTAATTTAAGCCAAATTATCACACTAAGTTTTACAAGATAAATATAGTGCGTCGTGTTTGGCAGGGAGCGGCAATCGGTTTCGAAACTAATTGGAGGCACGCAGAAATCCGGTGAAGTGTCATGTCCGAGCGCGTAAACAATCTGTGTTGTGGTGCGAGGTCGCGGCCTGGTTCGACGCGAGCGCCCCGGTGACGTCGGGAGTGCACAGCATTCGGCCGATATCGCGATATGACGATGCTTGTCAAGAGGTCCGCACGACACGACACGACACGACACGTGGCGTATGGTGACGCTTGACACGGGGCGTATGCGTAAACATCACAGTGTTTTGAACAGAATAAACGTCAGAAAGAGCCTTGGGTGAATATTAAAGAATAATTGTCAGGTATATGGTTATTTTTGCTGGAGAAAATACAAATAAATTATTGTCACCATAGAAATCTGAATAATTAACAGACATGAATGATTATTGATTTAATTAATTTAGATAGATAAATATAAAGATTACTAGCATTGGCAAAAGGTGTGGTCTTTCCGCGGATATCGTAAGAGGCGATTAAGGGATTAAACGGGAGGTAGGCAGCAGTGCCTACTACGCTGACAAAACATATAACAGAATCAATAGACATTGCGGTCACCAACCCGCCTGCCCAGCGTGGTAACTATAGGTAAAATACGCCCATTTCTGGGGAGGCCTTAGTCGACTTTTATGGGCTGTTAAGGTAGTGTACTTAATGGTAATTTTTAATCAGTAACTCAATTTTATAAATGAATGGCATCGAACACTAGAATGTTGTTCATTAAAGCATTTGTTTTTCATGTTATTCATTAGTTTTTTATCAATTATTGTAAGTATATTCTACAAACTTCTCTTTGTTGTGTATGATAGGAGTAAGTTCTTCCATACCAACACGATCGTAAAATAATAGTAATAATTTAGTTGTTACACGTGTTAATTGTTTTCCAGTGCGCAAGGCCGCATAGGGCAATACCCGCGCGATATGGAGCAATGCATTATTTTTCTGCGGCCGTGCTCTTCGATCTGAACCTTTACCACAAAACTGCAATAGCTCATACAACAAGCTGATTCTTTAAACTAGTCTCAGAATAAGAGAAGTTGTAACTTACTACAAAATAATAAATTCTCAATTTATTTTTCACGTGTCTCTTTCAGTGTCAAGAGTTTCAGTAAATAACGCGATGTGACGTGCAGACGTAATTAAGTTTATAGATACCATTCATCTTCTTCCTGGCTATTGTGCCGGTTGCATCCTTTAGAGAGAAGCCGACTCCCGTCTGACCTCCGCAACATTTGCAGGGAAACCTAAGCCGTATTGGATCACATGGTTACACATACAATTACCTTAATGTGCAGGTTTCCTCATGATGATTTCGCTCACCATAAGAGGATCAGTTAGTAATAAAAACTAATGTAAAAAATAACTACGAAAATAGTCATTCATTGAAAGGAAAACAAACACAAATACTAAGTAACTAAGTTTCGCTTTTATAGTATTAGTTTGGATGAATGGATGTTCCACGTTAAGAAATAACAATGTGAGCCTGGGACAGACCATTTTTATGATCACACATTTATACCAATAAACGTAACAACCATCTAAATAGACCAATATTTTAAATATTATTTATCCTTATACGCAAAGACAAAACCACTGCATGGATTTTGATGGAATGTTTAATTCTAATGAGGCAAATTGGACATGTTATTATCGCTTGTGATTCCCAGTATCTCATAGATAGATACAACATCATAGAGGTTAATTTATCATTAAAACTAATAGGTTTGTTCCCTGCTGTGCGATAACTATAAAACTTTTTGTTTTGATAGCATATCTTAAGAGCGCAAAAATGATTGATAGATAATCACTATACGCTGTTCACCTGGCGGCAATAGCTGCGTGACATTAATCATTAGAACAAATAGATCCGCTATGCCGGATCTAACAGATCTGTTGAACAACTATCAACCTATAAGCAATAAACATTGTAAACATTCATATTGATGCACGCATTGATGAGTGACATTGAATGATTACATAAACAACGACATGTCTAACTCACACAAACGCCCGTAGATAAATTATGTATTTTATACGCCTGTGTATCTTCAATGCGGATTGAAGATCACGCACTGCTATCATGGTTTGATTCACAGTGAAACCATTTCTGTCCCTTCAATCCAAAAAAGTACCTACATGATGAAGTAAACGTAAATTAAATGTATCTACTTAAATTTAATACTCGATGTGGCGACATATCTACGCCGCATGTCACAGCAGTCAATCAGCGATGCTATTAACCAATAACAACGAAAAGTCTTAAACTCACAAGCAAAGATTTCCCGGATTGGAGCATATATACAATCTCTGATACATCATTTTCTGGCGGTTGAGCCCGAATCATCGCTCCCGCTACACTCGACTTTTATAAATGAACTAGAATGAATAATAGGAATGAGTCCCTTTATCGTGTAAATATTATTACAAACTCATTTAGGAAGGTACCTTTTAAGACATGCAAACGAAAATTAATGCGAACATACCGTTTTTTCTGACTTTTCGACCGACACCACAGGATGGTTGATGGGACACTCCATCTCTTTCCCATGGATGTCGTAAAAGGCGACTGGTAAAAGGCGAAGGAATAGGCTAACAAACTTGAGGTTCTTTTTAGGCGATGAGCTAGCAACCTGTCACTATTTAAATCTCAATTCTATTATTACCTAAGCCAAATAGCTAAACGTGGCCATTCAGTTTTTTCAAGACTGTTGGCTTTTACCACAGAATGATTCGTGTGCCTGATACATACCTGTTGTAAACAGAATTTTTTTTTTTTTATTAGGTCCTTTATTAATCCACTTTACATCTCGTGATCAAACCTATATTTGCTCAACAACATAATCACGATTATGTTAATCGGCACTGCATTCCAACGCGCGGCTTTGCCTGAGATTAGTTTGAAAAGAGTGCCAATTTATTAATAGAGCACTTCAATAAAAGAGCTATTATTATGTTAAATGATAAGAAGTAAAAGTGGTAGCGGCGGCGTGTTGTGGCCGGAGAGTGCCGTAGTGTTGTCAGTTTGCCACGGCGCCCCCCGGTGCCCCGCCCCGCGGGCGCGCGTGGGGCGCCGGCTCCGTCCGCCGCAGCGTCGCGGCCGCGTAGCGCAGTCGCAGCGCGCGCGCCTCTTGCTGTCACAGTTTGTTTCAATATTCGCGCACGGATCCGTGTTTTCATGTGTGTCGTGCTCTCGGAAGTACCTTCGCCGTGAAGCGTCTCTCCCGGGCCAGTTGGAAATAGTTCCGGGACAGGATCATATCTGCGCCCGTTTGAGCCTGTTGTCTGATGTACTGTTGCAATTGCACTGGAAATTCCGGCCTTTGACGGCCGCCTGGAAATGTATCTGTTCCAAAGCAGCTGACTGCTTCAACTTGACCTAAATACTAGGTCTTTTTATCACCCAACGTTCTAATGTGTTTGTAAGTATGAATGTAGTACATTCACTGAAAATTACTTCGTAAACATTTTAACTTTCATCTACGATTATTTAAGTACCTAAGACCTTGTTGTAAACACAACAATTAAAACCAGTTGTGGTACTACTATACCATTCATAGCACATCAGCCTGAACCCAACTGTTTTTTTTAAATATAAAAATGGAAATTTTCTCGGTACTATAATAGTTGGTTCTAAGTTAGATATTTTTTCCTAAATTTAGTTTATAGTTTTATAAAATGGTTCGTTATATTTAATAAGCTATATTAATTTAGTGACAACAAAAGAAATGGCTCTACATTGAGGTTACCTGCTCAATCAAAATGTTGTTGATGTTGTCACACCCGCTGGCGGACAACCAAATTAGAAGAAAGTAGCCAAATTGTCTATTTGTGGACTGCGCTCTCCGCACTAACAGCTATTGTGAAATTTATATATTTATCACACGCAACAGAATACATACGTTATTATATATATTATTATAAACGACATAAACACATACCTACATAGGTTCATATCTGGGGTTGTATTCGACAAAATATACTGAAATTAGCTTTTGCGGGCCTTCACTCTCACGGGAATTTCTAGGCAAAAATTAAGTAAAAGAGTTCCGGTAGTTTTGAGTATTTTAGTCATATAATAAAAATCTTTTCTCATACACCTAGATACCTAGATGATTATTATACCTACCTACTTAGGTATAGTAAATAAAAGTATGGATTAGATTGGACAGTACCCCCATCTATTTCTTTGCAACCGTTATTTTGAGAAAACTTACTAAATAACAGAATTCTGTTCCTTACCAGGTCTTTACTCCTGTGGGAATTTCCAGAAATAGAATAGATTTCTTTTTATTCTTAACAAATAAATGGCGTTTAATTTCAATAAAATCTAGTAATTCAAAACTATGTCGTGAGCGTATGCGCCCCTACGTGCCCTCGCGCCCGTGTGCTATCTAAAGATCCGCCGCCGCTGTGGACGGCACTTCCTGTATTGGACGTTTGTATAACCGCATGCGCAGATTGCCTACAATTTAACAAATTTAAAGTATTCCTAGTATCACCCATTTGTTATAAGAAAAAAACATAAGTACATTGTCCTATTATTTTGCAAAAAATAATAAAATCCTTTAATTGTTAACATCAAAAATATAATAATAATGTCTTAATGAGCAGTGTAAATATCTGAAATAACTTATCTATACTAATATTATAAAGCTGAAAAATTTGTTTGTTTGTTTGAACGCGCTAATTTTAGGAACTTCTGGTTCGTAATGATAAATTATTTTTGCGTTGAATAGACCATTTATCGAGGAAAGATTAAGGCTATATAACATAACGCTGCAACTATAAGGAGCAAAAAAAATGGAAAATGTGAAAAAACGGGTAAAATTATTCATCCTTGAGGGCTTCAATGATGCCCAAAATAACTATTCTACGCGGACGAAGTCGCGGGCACAGCTAGTATCCAATAATTAGACTTTTACCGCTTTCAATTCCCAACGGTATCGATATTTTAATCGTGACTTCGATTCCAACTCATAACATTAACCAAATAATATGTATAAATAAAAAAAAAACTTCCTGTCTGCTCCATGACTTGCTGAACTTACGGTGAAGTTCTAGCTACTGCAGTCATCAGCCAAAGAGTTTGAGATGATAAACTAAAAATCTCATTTTTCAAATTAAATTTTTTTACTGTTTTAATATATGTATTGAGAGTGTAAATAATACGAATTTTATTATATTATAGGTAAAGAATTTACACAGTTACATTATTATTAAGTTTGTAAGATTAGATTCTTTCCCTTATAATATATTCCACAATCATAACCGACCACAACAAGTTAAAGTAAATCTACTTCACATTGAATTCACATTAAACTGGAGTGATTATTTTTTGCAATAATTGCATAAGCAGCATTACGAGTTCTGGCATTGAAACCTACTTGACGCATACTTCTTAGGTAAGGATTGAACCAAAAGGGATATTTCATAAAGAATGAACGGACTTCAAGGCTTGCCGCATTTCAATAATGCTATGGTATAAGTATAATAATAAATACTATCACCACACCACACTTTGGTTTGTAGATTCCGAACAGCAAAAGCAAAAATGTCGCGTGTATAGATATTATTTTTGTATCAATTAGGGTTCAATGAAACTTGTTTATCTCACGGGAATTAAACACCGTTACAAGAAGCACGCCGCAAACATGAACAATAAATAATAATCAGATACTAAGAGTACTTAATCAGATTCGTGAGATTGGTAGTCCAAACTAGCCATTTCTTAATAAAAAGAAGAGCAGTTACTACGTCGGCGGTCTAACTAGCTAGCGTGCCAAACAACAGAGTCGCTCGGCTGACCTCCGCCAACTTTGCAGGGGAACCTACCTATCACTATGGATATTACAAGGACCCAATGATCATGCTAGTGCAACTTATATGCACTAGGATAAATGTGGCTTCCGTATCTGATGTCTATTTTACCAGATATTTTTAGCATAATAATAAATAAATATATACGGGACAAATTACACAGATTGAGTTAGCCTCGAAGTAAGTTCGAGACTTGTGTTACGAGATACTAACTCAACGATACTATATCTTATTATAATATACTTATATAGATAAACGTCCAAGACCCAGGCCAATCAGAAAAAGTTCTTTTCTCATCATGCCCTGGCCGGGATTCGAACCCGGGACCTCCGGTGTCACAGACAAGCGTACTACCGCTGCGCCACAGAGGCCGTCAAAATTCCATTATTTCGCTCGCTATTTATTTCAAAATTCAAGCAAATTTTGTACACGTAATACTTCCGAAGCCTCTTACAAGTACATATAACATTTTATTGTTTTTAGGCCTTATCTTAGTAAAAACATTATCAGTTGGACCGCTGCCATGTCAGTGTAGCGTACCTTACGATGGCCCATACAACGAGACACAAAGGTCACAAGAAGCTTCGAAATGGGTAAATATTTCACTAAATACCTGTTGCCCAAAGAAGCCACGGCAAGCGCACTTCTTTCAGTTCTCGTGTGAGACGTGTTGGCGGTGAAAAGTGTATTTTTATTGGTTTGGCCCTAAAATGAGCCCTTACATTCATTTGATTAGTATAAAAACAATTTATATTCGATCGAGGAGGTTTGATAGAGGTTAGTGATCACTTGTTGTTAATTGCAGAGGACGCAGCGGCGGCGCGTGGTGCGCGGGCCTGCTGCTGCTCGCCGTGGCGCGCCCGCCGCCTGCGCGCGCGCAGCCCGCCGCCGGTAGGTCATGCTGCATTACTATTATCATTCTGCATCGGCTGTCTGACTTTTTATGTCTGTAATAAAGATTTAAGACCTATGTTAATTCTCTTTAGCTCCGCCGCTCCTTTTAATTGAATGCTTTTTAATAATACAAAATGTTTTCTGCGGAAATTGCTGCAGATCCACTCTTAGTGCACTCCTAGACCGCAAAAGAACATACTTGCCAAATTTCATATCTTTAGACCGAGCAATCCGGGCGGTGCGTTGTCTAACAGTCTCTCTCTCATCTCTGCGTGTTCCCGGCCGCACCCCCCACAGAGGTGTTTCGGGGCCCGGGGTCCGCCTCCCGACTTCCCTCTCCACTTGGTCCGGTTTTCGGCGTCCTCGGATTTCAGTCCATTGGCTCGCATTTTTGCTCATCTTTACATTGTCTTACAGTACGTTGTGCTTTTGTGCGGGGCTCAGCTCCAGTGGGAAATTTATTTTATATCTGTGCCTTTCGTGAAAATTAGTCTAGTAGTTTTTCATTTTACTTGTTACAAAAATATAAATCTTTTCTCTGTATTATTAGTGTACGAGATCAGTACATTTAGATTGTCTTCTAGTTGGAAAGTTGAGCGATCCCATTTAGGGTTATACTCTTACTCTTATATCTACCGGCGTTGTGTACACATTGCAATTTATTTTGTTCTAAGTATATTTCGAAGTAGCTGCTGCCCGCGGCATTGTTCACCGTCAATATCAATACAAAAAAATTGATCCCCGTGTATTGCCCCCCAGCCCCCTTAGAGGGGTAGGGGGAGAAATTTTCGTATACCAGTTTTTAAATTGAACGAAGCCCAACAAATATCAGTATAACTGAGGGATCTGCATTTAAATCGGAGCGGTAGATTTCGCGTGATGCGAGTAAACATATACAAACAAACCGACAGACTAAATAAAATAAAATCATTTTTGTGTTATGACGGTTTTTTATAAATCCCCATACGATATTTTTTCAATAACTTTTAAGAGCAGACATTGTATCCCAATATTGAATTGTAAGTACTTCTCGTGTCCGGTGGTATTTGGCAGGCGGGGGCACTGTTCCATTGACTGCCGTTTGATGACCTTAATGTTTTGCTCGGTAACGGGTAATAATATTATATTAAAGAAACGACTTAAGTAGAATTGGGTGTTTATTTTTATAAGTACCACAGACGAACTAAGTCGGCACCCAGTTAAAGTTTAGTAAGCACGAAGCTCTAAATAAATAAATATAAATATTATGTCAGATCGTTCCCTCATCCACAGGATCACTCCAGTGGCCGGCCGTGGATAGTGTTCTCTATGAGGCGTGATTTTATCTATTAACGTATGCTACCATCTAGTAATGATCCACAATTACAAAATTTGAACCTAAATCAAAATAAGTACTTATCATCAATTTATTTAAATATGTCATTCCACTAAAAATAATATATAACTATTTAAATTTCGATTTATCAATCGTTTAGAGCGTCGATGGTCGAATCAGTGAGGTGCGTGGTTAAAATGCGTAATACGCAGAAAAGCACCGTCCCACCTCGGCCGTGTACCAATGACTATTTGAAGTTACCTATGTACTTTAGTTTTAATACTAACCGATGCTCTTACGATGTGTGAAAACACCGTGAGGTATCCTGCACATTCAGGCTGGATATGTAACCATGATCGATCCAATACGGGTTAGGTTCTCCTGCAAAGGTCGCCGAGGTCATATGGGAGTCGCTTCGTGTAAAAACCTGACTCACACAATCTAGGGATCCATGGTCAGACTCCTTTCCAAAGTGATGAGGTTATGCAACTGGGACCAAATCCACGAGGAAGGATGTATTCTTTCGTCCACATTTATATTCTGTTTGGACAAATATGAAATTGACAAAAAGCTGCAGCGGAGTTTGTACAGCTTCTTCTGCACACTAACGCTTTGGAAGCAGTAAACCTACTTTTAAATACCTACGAGTAATTTATTTGACATTGATAAATGTGAAACCAAAAAGATATGTCAATTATTGTGATGTTCAAATGTATGTATGTAACATTTGTAAACTTTACTAAGTAGGAACAGCAAATAAAGTTACCTATTACCAAAACCTATTACAAAATAATTTTAACCTAGGTATTTATAAAATCTTTGAAAAGTTACAATAAAAGAGCTAAGTACGAGTAGGTACTTAGTCCTTCATACTCGTAAGTTAAATGCATACCTATTAACATATCTTTGAAAATCACACACATTGCAATCCCCATCGATATTATTTTAAAGTGCTGTATTACAGCACTTTTAATACCGTAAGGGCTGAAGGGTCTGATACATTGCACATTTATAAATACAATCTATACATATATATAATAAATCTGTAGAATATTGAAAAAATAAATAGCAGGGGGTGTTACTGAATCGATACCAAACCCAAATATGTGATTAAAAAATTTTTTGTCTGTCTGTATGTGTTTATTTAACTCATAAAGGTTTCATGAAATATAAGCAAACAGAAGGATTTGTAGGTGTCGTGAAGAAAACTGCAGAATAAGATATGTAGATTGCACTGTATTGTCACAATACTTTTAAGGATATTTTACACTTTCACAATATGCACTGATGAACTAACTAACTAACTTTAAATTAATATAATCAATAAGTTGGACTAAAAAATAAAACAATAACTTCAATTCGGTTTGGCGCTAATCATACAATTTTTGTTCCTTTTTTTTAATTTCACTTATTTTCCAGCCAGTACTACCTACTAACGAATGAGGTTGTGTCTCATTTTAACTGCCTGTTTGATCATACCGCCCACCAAGGACAGAATGTCCTTTATTTATAAAAAAAAAGTACTCTCTTGGTAAGAGCGTTATGAATTGTCAGTTATTCGAACTCTTATAAAAAATTATAACTATTACCAACTAAAACTATCCCGCCCACCGTAAGGATCTACTAATGTTTGTTAACATCAAACTTATAATTAGTTAAAAAATGTACAGAATATGGGTACGATTGAATTATCTTTTAGAATACATAGAAATTGCAAGTATTAAAATAGTTTACCAAACAAAATACATTTCGTAAACGTAATAGCATGGTTCTCTTTAATTCTGTGCTTTAATTTGACCTGACAAAATCCAACCTAATGTTGTATGTTGTGCTATGGGATATCGAGAACTCTCTTTTATCAATCCATTCTGTATTATATGTGAATACACATCTGCACCTAACAAAATATCTATATTACCAGGTAAATTAAAATATGGATTAGCTACTGGAAATGTTCTGGAATGTTTCCAATGTAATGAAGTTGCCTCTGTTGGTGGGACGTAATTTCCAATTCCATTAAGTACATAAGCATAAGTTTTAATTTCAACACTTGGATATACAGTTGATTTCATTTTTAATAGCACTTTGTACTTGGACTTTACTGATCTATGACCTAAACCAAAAATCTTACTTTTTACTGGAATTTTCTTTAAACCTAAGTTATTGACTAAAGAATCTAAAATAAATGAAGCTTGTGAACAATTATCTACAAGTGCAAGGCCTATATGCTTAGTATTCGATTTTGATTGAACTTCTACCAATGCGGTAGGTAACAGCACTGATGAATGTGAGTTATCTCTACTAAAACAAGTTAAAATTGGCTCGTCTAGCCCGTTTGTAGATACTCTTTCATTATTTTGAGAAACAATAGAAGAAACTTGATATTGAGGATGAAGAAGTGAGTGATGGCGTTCATTACAGATTTTGCAATTAGTGGTCTTTAAGCAATAGTTAACGGAATGATTCCCTCCTAAACAATTCATACAGATACGATTATTTATAACAAATTCATTTCGTTTACTAAATTCTTGCAACTGAAACTTTTTACAAAAACACAATTTGTGTTGACCTGAACAATATTCACAAAGGAGTTTTGAACTATTTGCAATATAAAATGACCTCATATTTTCATTTTCTTGTTTACATTTTATTAATTTTGATTGTGTACATTTATTTACAGGTTCTATAAATTCTAGTGCTCTATATCTACATGAAAGAAAACTAAAAAGTTGTTCTAATGTAGGTAAATCGTCTGGATCTGTGTTTGTCACCTTTAATTCCCATTGTTTCCTGGACTCGTCGTCTAATTTGAGAGTCACGATGTGTATAACGATTAAGTCCCAATGACTCACATCGATGCCCAAGTTGCTTAGTGCGCTCATACAGTCAGTGGTGGTATCGAGTAAATCCTTGAGAGCTGATGCCGATTCAGTGACCATTCGATGCAGTGCAAACAAACGTTTCAAAATGCTATTTACAAGGTATCGTTTATTGTTATATCGTTTTTCAAGCCGAGACCAACACAGAGTGTAATTTGAAGCCGTTACAGGTATATGACGGACAAGTTGTTCTGCTTCATTCGTAAGGTGACATTTTAAATAATGCATTTTTTGTAAGTCGTCCAGTAAACTATTATTATGTATAAGTGTTAAAAACATGTCTCGAAATGTAATCCATTCAGTGTATTTTCCAGAAAATGTAGGTATACAAATTTTTGGTAATTTAATTCCAGAGGCAAAATTAATATTTTTGTTTTGCATCTTAATAGAATTTGAATTCTTAAATGTTTTCAAACTTAATTTCATACTCGTCTTGCACTCTATATATACTTCCTCGACTTCATCATACATAGAGTTCGTTATATAGTCTGAATTCTGAAATTCTGATTGCTCTAATATGTTAGGTATACTGTACAGCTTATTATCATTGTTTCTAAATAATATCCAATCATATTCTAAATTTTCTAATCGAATCTCGATGTTTTCAGGAGATATTTTATCAGATGGATAGTTTTGAAAATTGATTAATGCTTTAATTATTGATGATTTTAATTTATTTTGCACGTTTAATATAGCTTCCATTTTTGATGAACTAAACGAAAGTTTTACAAACGCAATGCTAATGATCTATTTAGTTCTTCTTTAATTGTTGATCTTCTGGTGCATTCTTGAAATATAAAGATATAAGTACTCACAGATTTGCCTTCACACAGTCTCACTCACAATTCAACATCACAGTAAGTGTATAAATTGTTCAGTTCTTCTGGCACTGGACTGCATGTTTTACTGCGTTTCCTAGTCTCCTACTGGGCACGCTTTATTGTGATTTCACTTGCGATGAGATGTTTCAACACCAAATTAAAGATGGAGAAGAAAAATTCTAACGTTCTTCTGAAGTTGGTTATAAAGTATGTACAAGATGTATGAATTTTTTTACAAAAGCTCAGAAAGGAGGTATGAAAATGTTGTACCAGATATGTACAAAACAACATATCAAGGACGATAAAGGACGCCAATTTATGTGGCTCGATTAGGACCAATGTTTTTTTAACTCATAAAGGTTTCATGAAATATAAGCAAACAGAAGGATTTGTAGGTGTCGTGAAGAAAACTGCAGAATAAGATATGTAGATTGCACTGTATTGTCACAATACTTTTAAGGATATTTTACACTTTCACAATATGCACTGATGAACTAACTAACTAACTTTAAATTAATATAATCAATAAGTTGGACTAAAAAATAAAACAATAACTTCAATTCGGTTTGGCGCTAATCATACAATTTTTGTTCCTTTTTTTTAATTTCACTTATTTTCCAGCCAGTACTACCTACTAACGAATGAGGTTGTGTCTCATTTTAACTGCCTGTTTGATCAGTATGTTCGGAATCACGTGAAAACTAACGGTTCGATTTCGATGAAATTTGGTATAATTTTACCTTATTATCCTGGGCATATAATGGGATACGTTTTATCCTGGAAAAATACGTAAAAAATCTTAATTTTTCAGTTTAAGCGACCTTCTGTTACTAAAACATCGAAACATGCTAGGCAAATCCTAGCCATATTTGGGTCCAACAGATATTTATAAGATGTCATCGTCAGAGTTACTCAAAATGGAGAAATAAACCATCCACGCGAAGACCGACATCCGCGCGGACGGAGTCGTGGGCGGAAGCTAGTACGAAATAAATACCTATAAAGAACATTTCAGTTACAGTTAGTACCGATAATGAAGTGGGATGGCGGGTGACGGTGAGCGCGGTGTCGCCCGACGGGAGCGTAGCGGGCGGCGCGGCGCTGGCGCGGCTCGCGGCGGCGGCGCTGGCGGCGCGCGGCGTGCCGGCGCAGGCGAGCGCGCCGCCGGCCGCCTGCGCCGCGCCCGACGCGCCCGCCTGCCTGGACGCGATGCTGCGCGCGCTGGCGGACGGCGAGCTGGACGCGGCGCTCGTGCCCGCGCCCGCGACCGCCGCGCCCTCCAGCCCGCTCCTGCGCGACGCCGGGCTGGAACACTTGGGCGTCGCCGCGCCGCCGGTGCGTCGGGCCTGTCTCACCACGCGGGGTGTGCTGCGCTCTATTCTCGACCTTGTTGACGTCGATCTAGCCCGCCTCTATAAGTTGTCTGCTGATGACCTCGAGCTCATTTCTAGGTATCGTCGTACCTCAATAATTATTATTGATAATTTGCTTATTATTTATGCATGTAATGCGATGCAGTTCAATTAAATATTTCCTAACCTTTTAGGCATAAAATTAACAAAAAAAATTCTACAGGTTTCCCTGCCAAAACAGCGATTGTGAAAGTGAAACTTACGTTCCCGAACAATGTCACGATGACAATATACCTTGTGCTACTGTGTTGACTGGAGATAAAATCGAGTTAGATGTGATGTCACGTGTTGTGCACGAACATGGACTATACGCGCGAGTGATATCCCTGGGTATGAATCTTCCTGTAATAGCTGCAACAATAAAAGACCGGAATTTAGTAGTATGTGACCGCGCACCCGAATTCACCCAGCTGGCAAACCTGACCGCGCGCACACTCGGCCCTCCGCCATGCCAAGACCATTGCCCCGCAGGTCGCTGTCGCGCGCACTCCAACTCATGCCCGTTCGAACCGCGACAACTCCTCAAATTTGCTAATGCTCGATCATTGACACGGTCCGCAACGGCGCTTCGAGTTCTCACACGGCTGTGGTTTGACATTAATGAATTTCGCGATCTCATCGTGCAAGCTCATCTTAATGGTCCAGCTGCAGCGGCAGACGCTTACCTCGATGCTCATCCGCAAGCCGCCCCTCTCGGAGAGGTACGCACGGCCGTCTTGATTCCTGTAAACACGTCACGAGAGGCGTTTAACGCTCGGGCCTTGGTCGCAGCTGCCGCTCTGGCCGAAGAGGATCTTATGGAGGCCGGGATCCCTAGCGCGGCACACTTTAAGGCTGAACTCAGCGACGATGGATGTGCGGCTCCACATGCATACAAATATCTTACAGACGCGCTGGGCACGGGCGAGTATGGCGCGCTGTCGGCTGTGGCTGGTCCAGCTTGCGGCGCGGCGTGGGCAGACGCGTCTAGGCTCAGCCCAGCGCACGTGCTGCCGGTTCTAGCGTACACCCCGCAACCCGCCCCAGCGCCACCCGCAGCGTCGCTCGCGCTGTTGGCGGCGGGAGACTCGCGAGATCTCTCTCTAGCGTGGGGATCAGTGCTGAGACACTTTGGATGGCGGCGATTAGCGGTTTTAAGTGAACCAGCCACGCGAGCTTCATTCGATCATTCCACCTTGCAAGTGGATGTCGTTGTGCATATCGAGTTATCCGAAAATGCAGATAACCACAGTGACTTGATCAATCGGGTGAGTGTGTTCGAATTTGTTTAAAATTAAAAAACAGTTTTAAGAATTTTTCCAGACGCGTAATTTTAACTTTAATAAGAAGTCATTGTTTCATCATCATTTGTCATCTCATCGCAATACTACTATGGAATAAAAATAAAGTGCAAACATAGGTATTATTCGTACTAGCATAAAATTAAACTAGCTTTATTCACAGTATTGTAATGGTTTGCAGTGGATAGATCGCGTAAAAGCTGTAAACGCGCGTATTTTATACGTGAACCTAGAAGACGTTCGTGGCGTGCGCGCGGCGCTGTGTGCGGGCCGGGCGGCCGGGCTGACGGGGCCGGGCGGCGCGGTGTGGCTGCTTCCGGGCGCCCCGCCGCCGCACTGGCTGCGGCCCACAATAAACGACATGCCTGCTTGCGCAGTGGACCAGCTCGCTGAAGCCGCGGAGGGACACTTGAGCTTCGCACCAGAATGGTTGGTGGCTTGGCGTGATGGAGAACATGAGCAGGTAACCAAAGAATGCTTCACGTAAAACATATTTGCCGTGTTGCACCGAATTCACTCAGATTTTTCATTGATGCCATTTTCCAGGCGGTAATGATATCGGATGACGAGAGCGCGAGGCGGTCGCGGTGGCGGCGCCGCTGGCGCGCGCGGTGCGAGGCGCGCGGCGGGCGCGGCGCGGGCGGCGCGTGCGTCGCGGCGGACGCGCACGCGGCGCTGCTGTACGACGTGCTGCGGCTGTGGGCGGCGGCGCTGGACGCGCTGCTGGCGCGACTCCCCGCCGCGCTCGACGACCTGCATCAGCCGGAGCTTGTACGGTCCGTGGCTAATGGTATTATTTATGCATGCGTTCGTAACTTTATGTAAGCATTTATTTATTAATAGTGAATTTTGCTTGTAGAAGACAGTGAGTCTATTCTGAAATATTTCAATCAATATAATAAAAAAACTCTTCCGTTAGTGAGTGACGGACAACGTACAGCACAAACCGCTGGGTAGACAATTGAAGTTAGGCTAGTAATATTTCGAAATTTGGGATGTCGGTTCCTTATGTAGTCTAACTAAGGGTGTATGCGGAAATGAAATGTGAACTGATCTTAATCGATCGATCAAAAACATGAATTTATTACTTTTGTCAGGTACGTAGTCTGGTGTGAATAGACCCCTATGATATACATACATACAGTCACGACTATTTCTCTTGCGGGATAAACAGAGCCAGGGATCTTGAAAAAACAAAGGTTTATGATAATATCATCTAATATAATATAATCTAATAATATCTTTGGGAAAATTTTACATTTTGTATTTAGGTAATGATTGACTGTGCTTTTACATAATTATTAACAACAGATATTTATTTATTTATTTATTTATTTATTTATAAATATATATTGTCGCTGTTTGTAATAATTTTGTTACTTTTTTATACATGGCGTTAAATTCGTTGATTTTATTAGATGGCGTTTAATTCACGCGGACGAAACTAAAAGTTAGCGTTAAAGCTAATGCAATATATATTACGAAAGAATTAAATTTAATTGCATTGTTAATTGAATATCCGTACTATTTTTCTTCTAGTTCGCTGATTGAAAATGCAACTACAAGCGATTACGTTGGCCTCACTGGTCGCTTCGAGTGGAGTAGCGAGACCGGCGCACACGCGCGCGTGTCGCCGCTGGTGCTGCAGCAGTGGAACAACGGCACGCGGCGGCGAGTAGCTCGCTGGACGCGCGCCGGGCTGGCCGTGGAGGGCGCCGTCCGCTGGCGCAGCAAGGACGGCGGCGCCCCCGACGACGGCGCCGAGCGCTGCACGCTGCAGCCGCTGGCCGACCTCCTGCACGCGGACTGCAGGACGGCGCTCGTGGCGCTCGCCGCGCTGCTGCTGGCGGCGGCCGTGGGCGCGCTGGCCGGGCTGGCCGTGCACTGCCGGCGCCGCGCCGAGCAGGAGTACCGGGCGCGCCTCGCCGCCCTCGACATGCGCACCATCTCTCTCAAGCCCGGCGGCCTCGACCGCTGGGAGGTGCCTCGCGAGAGGGTCGTCATAAACCGCAAACTCGGCACCGGCGCGTTCGGCACGGTGTATGGCGGCCACGCGCTCCTATCCGAGGAGCGGGGCTGGACGGCCGTCGCTGTCAAAACTCTAAAGGCGGGCGCCACCACCGAAGAAAAACTAGACTTTCTTTCCGAGGCGGAAGCCATGAAACGCTTCGACCATAAAAACATAGTACGTTTACTAGGAGTTGTAACGAAGACTGAACCAGTGTGCACTGTGATGGAATTCATGTTATATGGTGACTTAAAAAACTATCTGCTGGCTCGCCGCCACCTGGCGGGCGTGGACTGTGGGGAAGGTGCAGAAGAGGTTTCAGCGCGACGTTTGACTGCGATGGCGCTGGACGCGGCCCGCGCATTGTCCTACCTCGCTCAGCTGCGATACGTCCACCGCGACGTGGCTGCGCGGAACTGCCTGGTCAGCGCGCACCGCCAAGTGAAGCTGGCCGACTTCGGCATGACGCGGCTTGTGTTTGAAAATGACTACTACCGCTTCAGCCGCAAGGGCATGCTGCCGGTGCGCTGGATGGCGCCCGAGAGTCTGACGCTCGGCGTGTTCTCTCCCGCGTCTGACGTGTGGTCGTTCGGCGTACTGCTGTACGAGATCGTCACCTTCGGCTCGTTGCCGTTCCAGGGCTTGAGCAATAGTGAGGTTCTGGCTCGCGTCAAAGCTGGTCATACTCTCGAGTTACCACCCGGACTCAAACCACAATTGTGAGTAGACTACATTATAATTACGTTATCTTTTGCACATTATAGATAGTTACCATATTCCATTACGTATACGAGTAATTGATATTTAATAGAAACTTACATTAAAAATATGAGTAAAGACGGATTTATCGTTAAGCAATCTCTTTCAGCTGACCTAAAATGTATGTTTGTAACGCTGTTACTTGAAGCCGTTGATATGATTTTGGGGTAATTTGAAAGATACATAGATCCAAGCATTATAGTCACGTTTATGTCTGTAATTATCTTTCCCCGGCAGGGAGGGGCTGATCAAGTCGTGCTGGCAGCAGGAGCACAAGGCGCGGCCGAGCGCGGCGGAGGTGGCGGCGTTCTTGGCGGACTGGCCGCGGCTGCTGGCGCCGTGCCTGGCGCTGCCGCTGGACGCGCTGCCGCTCGACGCCGACGCCGACGCCGCGCCGCCCTGGCGGCTGCGGGCCGACATCATGGAGGTAGGACGTTCATTACATTACACAGCTCAAATCCTGGAGGGAAGGGACCGATTCCTACTTTTCCCACTTTGACCGGTATGTAAGTAGTATGCAAGGATCGTGGCAAGTGAAAAGATGTAGTCTCTGTCTTTTCCTCTAGGAAAGATGTGTGATTTTATGTATAAAAATTAAAGCAACAACTTCATGTAATTACAGTCTCAGTTTGATCTAAAATTTCACTGGCCTTCTGACATTAAGTCTAGGTATATATTATATTTTTGATGAAATAAAGTTTAAAAAAGAAAAAAATATATTCTTAAAATTTTCTATGAGCAGTTAGGCGGAGTGAGCATAATTTAATTATAAACAATAAATGTTGTGGTCCGCAGTCGCGCTGGGTGTCGTGGGCGGCGCCGCCGTCGGCCGGCACCGACACCACGTACCTGAGCTCGGACGACGCGCCGCCGCGGGACTGCGATGCTTTCCTGCCCACGCCCTGACTTCCAAAATACAATCTAATTCTTCCGAAATACTATCAAGAGTTTCGTTTTCCGTTTCGATGGAACCACTCTTAATGAACATTCCGTATTCTAGTCATAATTTTTAAAATGAAATCCATAATAAATAGGTACCTAACAAATTTATGCTTTAGACGACGGATTTATCTGAAAAACCAACCAATTGACGTAGATAGGTAATGCGAGACGTTAAGACAAAAAATTCTGGCTAAATATCTTCTTATTCGTCAAACCATGTGCAATGTGAACCTTCACACTCACATGGACGAAATTAAATATATTTGTCTGGGCTTACAAACTTAGAATTATTTTTATAGGCGGTGGGCCAGCAAGTTATCACTGTCTGAATCTTAATTCCATTATAAGGTAATTCATTAAAACGTGGCTTTTATTTATTTTCCAGACTGTTGGCTCTGTCTACCCTATAAAAGATAAAGACATGATGTAATATTTCAACATGCAAAGTTAAAGTCCCTAAGTGCTATAACGAAACTCTCATTAAGATTTGCCATTTTTTAAACTGTTCCAATCTCATATGATAACAACTTAGGTGCTTAGAGGTGCTAAGACATGCCAATAATACCTCATGATGCCAGAAGTCTGAAACCTACATAATATGTAATTGCTAGGTTTATGTTATATAGGTACGTCATAATTGACGGCATTAGTGCTGGGAAAGCTTTGAATAATTAACTAAGACTTCAGTTTTGAAAACCTGTTAGGTTATTCTCATCTGTGGGAAACTGGAAACAACCGATTGGCTTAGTACTGTCACTAGGTACACAACTGGGTACTAACTGTAACTAAACCTAGTTACGGCCAGTCCCAACCAGGGCACTATTATAAATTAATTTGAAATTTTAATTGTGAGAAAAACATGATCCTTTCTTGAAGTGATAGATATAGATATAGGTAGACATAGTTAATTAAACGATTAAGTAGGAAAATCAAAAATATAAAGATGAAAGCAAATTTTGCAAAATAAATATATTTTTACAAAAGTTTTACACATTCTGTTTTATTCCTCAATAATTCTCGGAAAATTTATGATACATGAATATTGTTATTATTGCAAAAACATTCGTGTTCCTATCCACTACTCTACAAGTATATGTATAATAGATACATTCACCTATGCCACCACCGACCTTCCTTAGACACACAAAGCACTGATAAGTGCCGGATGGTTCCCGCCGCATTAGATTAAACCACTGCAATTTCTTTCCCATGAATGTCGTAAAAGCATAACAAAGGGAAACACATTTAATTAGCCTGCGCTCGAACTGCTTTATTGCCGCGCCACAGTGTGACGAATTTGAGGAGGTTTTTATAAATCTTGGTTTGGGCCCGCTTCCAAACTGTGATGCTTCTGCTGCCTGCGCTGACATGCATTTGGTGTGCTCGAGCCTTTATGAGATCCAGATATTGACAAGTTGCTAGTGCACTGCGCAACCTATTAGGTATAAATAAGTGATTTATGTAGGTATTTAAGAAAACACTATCTTATTGGAGAGCTTCAGAGGTCACAGTCTTTTCTCAGATACCTAGTACTGATTTTGGCAGAACAGAATAAAAGCTGTAGAAACACTCCATATCTCCCTCGTTATCTTAAGTGGTAATATTGGGGAAATACTATGCACAACCAATGAAACTATTGTCGTAATTTGCTGTTTTCTTTAGTATTTCACCAATAATATTTAAAATCGACTTGTTTTGTTAATTATTCGATAATCGATACATATAATTTTAATAAATATAATGGCAACATTCCAATAATTGCACTACATGCACATGTAAACATTTGTTACCAAATCCTCCAATCATGAAGCGTCGCGCCATTTTAGATCAGCCAATAAGATTCCAACCTGTTTTATTTTTTATTTTAACCATTAAGCTTCACTTGTCAAATGGAATCAACAAATCACGGAAACTTATTTTGAATTTTCAGTCTATGGTAGTCCTTACATGATTGGAGATTGATCTTACCAATCGAAGACATTTAAACGTTTTTTTCACATTTCGTATGAAACAAGTGGGGATGACAGTTTTTCCTGTTTGGCATAAAATTTTTAGAAGTTGTCTTGATTGATTCTCCAACAAACAAACACGAATGTTCGAAACGAATAAATCATATAAAAATTATTGCTTTTTATTTTCGACGGGGACCCCATCATAGGGTGACACCACCAACTTCCGCACCGGGTGCCACCCAAGGTAGCTACGCCACTGATTAAAACCAATGGTAATTCGGATTATCGAAAATCCGGATAATCGATTTCATAGTCAAATTAAACAATATTTGAAATTTAAATGTTATATTATGTAACTAGCTTCCCCCCGCGACTCCGTCCGCGTGGATGGTTTATTTCTCCATTTTGAGTAACTCTGACAATGACATCTTATAAATATCTTTTGGACCCAATTACGGCTTGGCCTATAATAATTAAGGAGATCCCTCAATTGAGCTACTGCTGTTGAGTTCGCGTTCTGTAGTAAGTAGTCCGGTCAATTTAGACCAAAAAATAAGAATGAAGCTACATTTATTCCCATCAAGCTGAAAATGAGTATAATTGTTTAAAACACATTCAAAAGCATTATTACAAAATTCCCCATGATTCCGGTTTAAGGAAAAAAAATACCCAAGGTCAAAGGTAAAAAAATGGGTTTTTCACGATTTTCTTCAAAACGGTAAGTTTTATCGGAAAATTACCTCAGACATAGATGTAAAAATCCTCCGTGCTCTTGCCACCATCTATGTTCCAGCCGTTCTAGAACCAAACGGTCTGGCTCGGGATGATGGCAAGAGACCGGATGGTATGGTACTCTGGAGATTGGGGCGGCCTTTGGTGTGGGATGCTACTTGTGTCGACACACTTGCGCCGACTCATCTTCAGGTTACTAAATCTAAGGCCGATTCTGCTTCATATGAGGCAAAAAACCTCAAAAGGCGCAAATATGTAGGTATCGGTAATACCTATACTTTTGACCCTTTTGGGGTAGAAACTCTGGGACCGGGGGCCTATCTCCCCATCTAGATACCTCAATCAGCTTTTTCGACAATTGTCGGAAAAGCTGATTGAGGTATCTCTTGACCGGAGGGCTGGAAATTATCTGGCTCAGAGAATCGGCATTGCCATTCAAATTGGCAATGCTGCCAGCCTTCTGGGCACACTCCCGCATGTTAATGCTACGCAAGGACTGTACAATTTATAAATTAAATTTTAGTTTGTAATGATCTTTTTTTTTTCTTTTTATAAGTAGTTTTAGTTTTAATTTGATTTAATTGTAATCTTTATTATTGTCCTAAGATGATTTTCTTCACTTAGGGTTATTCTAATTTTTTAAATAATAAATGCGAAAGTTAGACTTGCGTTGCGTGCCACTGTATAGTGAAAACACGTGTTTATTCTAACCTATTTCAGACTTTATCACGTTTAATAATAAAAATGTTTAAAAAACGCGCTAATAGTACACTACCTCAGAGGTGGCATGGAAACGTGTGCATATTATGACGCTTGCAACTTTTTACGTCGTTATATCTTAGAAACGGTAGCTTTATTGAAAAAAAATATTGATATTTTTTTATAGATAACTTTATGATCTACAATTTTTGTCTGAGGTAATTTTCCGATTTGAAAAACTTACCGTTTTTAAGAAAATCGCGAAACACCCATTTTTTACCTTTGACCTTGGGTAATTTTTTTTTCCTTAAACCGGAATCATGGGGAATTTTGAAATAATGCTTGTGATTGTGTTTTAAAATGCATTTGATTGTGTTTTAAACAATTATACTCATTTTCAGCTTAATGGGAATTAATGTAGCTTCAAATGCCTAGATTGACCGGACTAAAGTATTTTTTTCATAGTAGCGGCCCGCGTGTGCCGCAAACGGTTCAAGCTAAATCCGACTTTCGGCGCTACATGTTACGGCGCTGAATCCACTGCGGATGACGTAACGTGTGTTCGCGGTTCTACAGAACAACGTCTATGGATAAACTGAAAAATGAAGATTTTTTTTTCTTCGTATTTTTTCAGGATAAAAACTATCCTATTTTATGCCCAGGATAATCAGGTATAATTATACCAAGTTTTATCAAAATCGAACCGTTAGTTTTCACGTGATGCGTGAACATACAGACAGACAGACAAAAAATTTTAGAACCACATATTTGTGTTAGGTATCGAGCCAGTAACACCCCCTGCTATTTATTTTTTCAATATTTTCAATGTACAGAATTGACCCTTCTACAGATTTATTATATGTATAGATATAGATAGATGAGTTTGACATTTGCACCTACGTCGTTTAGACAAAATGATTTAAAAAACAATTATACATATGTACATGTGGTTCAATCACATCTTTTCATTGCAGCCAAATCCCTGATGCGCTTCAGTTGTAACAGCTGTAAGTAACCCGATTCCTCCTGTCTTTTAAACCACTTAAAAGCTATTTCTAGAGTTTCAAAAGCTTCTGCGTGAGATGGTCCTTGACATTCATCTTCAGTTTCAGTCTCTTCTTTGAGATGAGAGTAGGAATGTGAAAAAAAATCGATTATGGAAAAAAACGATTAAAAATCGATTTTTTAAAAGTAAAAATCGATTTTTATACGTAATTTTTTTAAAATTAATAATCGATCAAAAATCGATTTTTATCATGCAATAAATGCACTCCGACATTAAGTTTTTGTCTTCTGGCTTGGAGCCCGGAACGCGAACTGCCTTAGAATACTATCATAGCTCCATAATATTACATTAACGCCATCTGTGCATTCTTTCTGTGCTTTAAAACAGTTTAGATGATTCATTTAATGAAACATTCTCTAGATGGAGTTAGTCGATGAACAGTATTGTACCAAAATTTGGTTGATATTTTATTCATTATTCGTTGCTGAAACTTCATTTATCAAACTTGATTGTTAAAAACTTTAATTTGTGTTGATTATATAGGAACTTACTGTTTCTGTTGTTTATTTTTAATGAATAAATCTAATGATATAATGTATATGGCGTTCATTTTGACATTAATTGAAAAATTAGGAAAAAAATCTATCAATATAATAAAATCGATTATTTATTAATCTTATATATTTTTCATACCTAAAAAATAAATCGATTAGATAAAAATCGATTTTTTATTAGCAATGTCATATCCCTAGATGAGAGCGGGAGTAAACATTCGGAGGCGCGTTTAAACTTGTCGCTACGTGTCGCTAGTTGCGCGGTACTACAGCCGTGACGCGAGTCCGGATAATCGGATGTTTGGATGATCGGGATTCGGAACTACTACAAGAAACACAAGTGTTACCAACAATCTTAAAGCATGGAGCACAACAATCTTTATTCCTGGCAGCCACAGAATATATAATAAACAATGACAACCCCAGTATATTAATGACACGTTGTTGTTTACGTCACTCACTGTCAATATTAATTTTGTCAAACCATGTCAAACAAACAAGTTGTCAAACAAAACTGAACAAAATTGTGATCGTATCTAGTACGTGATTGTGTGAAGTGAAATCTGTTTTGTAAAATTGTTTAAAGGTGTTGCTTTGATTATTATACTATTTATGTTCGTTACAATTACGTGAGTGTAGTATATATTCTGGTGTTTATCGCTGAATAACGTTGCTTTATGTCCACATTATAAGTGGCGAACATGGGAATCTTTGGCAACTCGTCGCCTTTTGACCAAGATGTCGGTGAGTAATTCCAATTATTTTTACCGTACCTATTATGACAATTTTAAGTATATTCAATTCGTTAATGATATTTTCTATGTGTGTGAATTTGAGAAGTTTTTATCTTGTATTTATCTAGAAATATTGTACTTAACAGAGCAATGGCCTATTATCATTGTTCAACTTGTAGGTAGGTATTATGAGTCACATATCTTTCAGTTCGTTCCTTTATAGGTATCTTATCTGTGTACCTGTTTGTGAGTATCTTAATTAACATTTAAGCAATGTAAGTACATACACAAACATAATAATTAACGGCCTCTGTGGCGCAGCGGTAGTACGCTTGTCTGTGACACCGGAGGTCCCGGGTTCGAATCCCGGCCAGAGCATGATGAGAAAAGGCCATTTTCTGATTGGCCTGGGTCTTGGATGTTTATCTATATAAGTATTTATTATAAAATAATGTAACGTCACTCGATTTAACGACAAACTCTCTAAAGCGTCGAAATCAATTGGCTTTGGTTGGTTTAGCTTGTATTCCATACAATGATTCACTCCACATAGCATTACACCCACTCTATATAACGACACAATTGAGTAATAAAAAGAAACTTTTAAGTTGCTAAAATTAGTAAAAACTGCGCACCTGTGTAAGATTTTTTGTTGCTTTATTATCCTAGCTTAACAACTCGATTGTCGGCATCATTCATACGGAGCTTTTTAAGAAATTCGTTCTTTTGTTTACAAATTGGGATTGCTTGCATGTGTAGACCATGACTAATAAGTAGGAGTCATAGATTACAACGTTATCATATTCTGCTGCTCACAAACTTTAAAACTGTAAACATGGCTAGTAAAAGAAAATCGATTCTTTTTATGCACATAACTACTAACACTAGACTGAAATAAACTTTTTCTTTTTCTAATTCTGATTTTTCTTCTCTCCATTTAACAACTACTCTCAATAACGCCATAAAAGGGACTGATCCCATCAGTGTCATTATATATAGAGTTTACACTGTATAGTAATCGTTGACTTAGTATCTCGTAACATAAAACTTACTTCGAGGCTAACTCAATCAGTGTAATTTGTCCTACATGTATGTATGTATAATAATATTATTCTAGAACAAGAGCAGAAACAAATCGTGTAAATAAAATATTTTTATTTTTAGTTTTTTGTCTGTTTGTATGTATGATCATGCTTATCTCTGAAAGTACTGAACAGATATACTTAAAACTTTCACCAATTGCTTTGTTTTAACTCAGAAAAACATTTTAAGTTGGTTTCATCAAAATCACTTCATTCAAATGACGCAATAAACTCTTTTGAAATTGAAATTGAAATCTCAGACACAGATCTGAACCCATATTTATAGGTATGTAATAATATGGCATTCTGTGTGATAATTAATAAATAAGTAGTAGAAAAATAATGTTCTATGGGTAAAGTTGCTAGTGTGATAAAGTTTTGTCACAGGAACAACAAGAGGAACAACAACAGGAAATAAATGGTGCTACCATTTATTTCCAGTTTGTCTGTCAGTTACCAGTATGAGGTGTTCTCATAACAACCTTTGTATCTTGAATTGAGATGGTTTAAATTAACACTAATAATGTTTTGTTGTTATTATGATACATACAAAAAAAAAGAATAAGAATTTTGGTACTTAGTTTCATTTTTACTTTTACATGTTCAATAAACAGATCAGACATAAGGTGAGGTATGATGTGAGGAGTGTAATATGGTTGATGATGGCATTAAGCTTAGTGTACCACCATTCAGCAGACTGCCTCTGTGGCACAGCCATAGTAAGGTTGGCTGTGTAACACTTGGTCCTTGGCTGTGTGACACCTCCGAAACAGCTTGACCGATTCTCATGAAATTTTGTGAGCATATTGAGTAGATATGAGAATTGGCCAACATATATTTTTCATAACTAGAAATTACTTAAAAAATATTAATATGGCAAAACAACGTTTGCCGGGACAACTACTCCTATCTATAAGTAAAGGTATTTATTATAAAATATAATATCATTGAGTTATAAATCTTGTAATACAAGTCTCGAACTTACTTTGAAGAGTTTGTGGCTAACTCAATCTGTATATATGTTGGAGAAGTTTTGTTTTTTGTTTTAATTTAAATCCTTTTTGTTAGCTGACCTCTTACTTATTTTTACGTTGGTAACATTAAGAGATAGAATAGTGAGTCTGTGGTACGATGTAAGACGTTATAAGATGTGTTTTTAAGAAGTCCAATAAATAAGAAGATTTACGATATAATTCCGCACTGTTTTACTTTCATTCCCACATATATTTATTTATTATTTTATTTGCTATATAAAAATTAAAAAAAAACCTTCTTTGTTGCTATTTTAACCACTTGTTATAATATTTATTCCTTTTTATCTTAGAAAGAGCAACAAGCGAGAACAACACTCATGAGGAGTGGGGATTGATCTTGGAGATCTGTGACCGCGCGGGCGCGTCGCCGCAAGCCGCCAAGGAGTGCCTGCGCGCCGTGCTGCGCCGCCTCGCGCACCCCGACCCCCACGTGCAGGTGCACGCGGCCACGCTGCTCGACGCCTGCGTCAACAACTGCGGCCGCAACTTCCACCTCGAGGTCGCCTCGCGAGACTTCGAGACTGAGTTCCGGCGCCTCGTGGCGCGTGCGCAGCCCGCCGTCGCGCAGCGCCTGCGCGCGCTTCTGCGCAAGTGGGCCGAGGGCGAGTTCCGCTCCGACCCCGCGCTCGACCTCATCCCGTCGCTGCACAACAAGCTGCGCGCCGAGGCGGGCGAAGCAGCGCCGGCGCGCGCGCCCGAGGCCGCGCCCGCGCCGCCGGCCGCCAGCGCGGCGCAGCGCGAGCAGGAGGAGCTGGCGCGCGCCATCGCGCTGTCGCTGCGCGAGGCGGGCCCGGCGCCCGCGGCCTCGCTGTACCCGCGCGTGGAGGCGCTGCCGGAGCCGGCCCCGCAGCAGCCGGCGCCGCGCAAGGTGCGCGCGCTCTACGACTTCGAGGCTGCCGAGGATAACGAGCTCACTTTCCTCGCTGGAGAAATAGGTGAGTTTAGTACTTCTTATTTAAAAGAAAATTAATTTAAAATATGGTCTAATAAGCCTTAAATATCTTACATTTGAATTTGTTTTTTGATAATACCAATAAATAAATGAATATCAAAGAAATTTATCACATAAATGAATTATCTATCTATGTACTATGGTAATCGGTTGTGGCGAAAAAAATATATAAATGAGAGTTGAAAAATAAATAAATGGGAACATTACTTGGGGTCATTAATATAGGTGGTAATATTACCTGATGTTAACAATTTCTCCTGGCTTCTATAACATTAATGAAATGGGTTTTTCCGACGACAGTTCACGTGACTGACTCGAGCGACCCGAACTGGTGGAAAGGCTACAACGAGCGAGGCGAGGGCTTGTTCCCGGCCAACTTCGTGACGTCAGAGCTGAGCTCGCCGCGCGCGTCGCCCGCGCCGCGCGCGCGCTCCGTGCAGTTCGCGGCGGAGGAGCCGCGCATCGACGAGGCGGCGATGGACGCGGCGCTGGCGCTGCTGCACGAGGCGGACCCCGAGGCGGCGGCGGACGACGGCGCGGAGCTGGCGCGGCTGGAGGCGCGCGTGGCGGCGGCCGGCCCGCTCGTGGACGCGGCGCTGGAGCGCGCCGACCGCCGCCACGCGCGCCTCACGCAGCTGTCGGCCGAGCTGGTGGACGCGCTCAACCTCTACCACGAGCTCATGCGCGACGCGCTCAAGCCGCCGCCGCCCGCCGCGCCCTTCCCGCCGCTCGCCGCCTTCCCGCCGCCGCACCCCGCGCAGCGGTGAGCGCGAGCTCGCGTTATATCCAAATATAAAAAGAAATATTATTAGTGTTTAAGATATTGCTTATATTATGTTTAGGAGGGGTGGATGACCTTATTATAGAGCATTATGACTATATGCTGAATATGTGATGTGTCACACATTTCAAAATTTCCAAGAGTGCATTATTGTAACTTCAAATGAAACTTGTTTGATATAAAAATATTAATTTAGTTTTAAAGTACCTTTTAATAAGTAGGATATAATTTATCTTCATAAAAAATCGAACTCCCATATGTTAAATTCATTTATGATTTGATTTTATTTATAACAAAATCATAAATTAATATGAAATGTGCATCAAAAATGTTACAACTGAACTTTATGTAAAACATCTATTGTATTAAATTATTTAAAAACAGTGAATATTTTGTTTTTTCTTCCGTCCATGTTGATTTCTAAATTAAGAACAAACAAAATGTGCCATCTGCTTCTCTTACTGGCCAAATTTCTTCTAAATCGGCCCTCTTTATTCGTTATAAACAAAAATACAATTGCTTATTATCTTCCGGTGGCCAGTTTAAAGCTGAAAATAGAAATCAAATAGATTTATTTTCAAAATTGGATACAAGGTATGACATGTTGACGTCAACATATCCAGTCTTATTATATCTACATCCGCTCCCAAAGCGCAATGCGCATGCACTGCAGCATTTTCACCGGATATACCTATATACATAAAATATTTTTTAACATACAGATACCCAGACAGATCACAGTTTAGTCAGTATTTTAACAATTTTTTGGGTATTATATATGTATTTTTAACGACAATCTGAACCAAGGGTGTACCTATCTATCAAGATCAAGTCAAGATTCACAATGCGAAATGGTTACTAACCGTTTACGCTATCTACCTAAACTCCGCATGGCCATAGCGCATTGCGATATTCAACCTAAATTCCATTAAATTGAGATTAAAATCCTATCAAATTGCACGATGGAAAGTCGAACCCCGACCGCATCCCCGATCCCGCCGGCACCTGACACGCGTTGGCCTAGTGACGCGACAACAATCGAGATGCGCACACGCCTTTGTCGCTCCCGAAAAAATCACTTGCTTTTGTTTGCGAATCCGCGAAGTTTTGGATTGCAGTGTTAGTGTGTGTTAGTAAACATGCCGCGACCGAGTAACCCACGAGGCCGATACACGAATCGGCAATACCTAGGGCAGTTTTGGACCATCTCTTTTATGCAGTTGAATTAAAAGTCATCCTGTATATAATATACTAGCTGTGCCCGCAACTTCGTCCGCGTGGAACAGTTATTTTGGGCATCATTAAAGCCCTCAAGGATGAATAATTTTCCCCTTCGCACCGGGGGTCACAGAAACTCAAGCTCGACACGTGTAGCGGAAACGGGACGGAGCTATCCAGACTCAAGAGACAGCAATGCAAAATTCTTGGAAATAAATGCAAGTACAAGTAATTGTTATCAAAAAATTTTCGATAGATTTCTAATTGTAAATACACTCACGCTATTGGCTATAATTCGATATTTTTGATTTGTTTAAAATAATTTCTTTGTATCATTGGTCATAATTTTGTACAGCTGATTCGTCCTTACTTTTTCCTTTGTAAATAGTTTTATATAAATGTCCAAATTTTGTAAATGAAGCATTCCATTCTCACCTCCTGAAACGGAGTATTACTTCACTTACTACAAACCCTGGAGAATCTCTTTCCAAAAAGTATGGCGTCAATGTTACTGTGGCTACAGACAGATGGCGCTGAACTTTGCTTAATAATATTGAAACACACTATAGGATGGCAAATTTTTCCTTACACATACGAGCTTATCACCCGGGCGGGTGGGGTTAGGTTTTTATGGGTGGGGTTAGGTTTTTATGGGTGGGGTTAGGTTTTTATGGGTGGGGTTAGGTTTTTATGGGTGGGGTTAGGTTTTTATGGGTGGGGTTAGGTTTTTATGGGTGGGGTTAGGTTTTTATGGGTGGGGTTAGGTTTTTATGGGTGGGGTTAGGTTTTTATGGGTGGGGTTAGGTTTTTATGGGTGGGGTTAGGTTTTTATGGGTGGGGTTAGGTTTTTATGGGTGGGGTTAGGTTTTTATGGGTGGGGTTAGGTTTTTATGGGTGGGGTTAGGTTTTTATGGGTGGGGTTAGGTTTTTATGGGTGGGGTTAGGTTTTTATGGGTGGGGTTAGGTTTTTATGGGTGGGGTTAGGTTTTTATGGGTGGGGTTAGGTTTTTATGGGTGGGGTTAGGTTTTTATGGGTGGGGTTAGGTTTTTATGGGTGGGGTTAGGTTTTTATGGGTGGGGTTAGGTTTTTATGGGTGGGGTTAGGTTTTTATGGGTGGGGTTAGGTTTTTATGGGTGGGGTTAGGTTTTTATGGGTGGGGTTAGGTTTTTATGGGTGGGGTTAGGTTTTTATGGGTGGGGTTAGGTTTTTATGGGTGGGGTTAGGTTTTTATGGGTGGGGTTAGGTTTTTATGGGTGGGGTTAGGTTTTTATGGGTGGGGTTAGGTTTTTATGGGTGGGGTTAGGTTTTTATGGGTGGGGTTAGGTTTTTATGGGTGGGGTTAGGTTTTTATGGGTGGGGTTAGGTTTTTATGGGTGGGGTTAGGTTTTTATGGGTGGGGTTAGGTTTTTATGGGTGGGGTTAGGTTTTTATGGGTGGGGTTAGGTTTTTATGGGTGGGGTTAGGTTTTTATGGGTGGGGTTAGGTTTTTATGGGTGGGGTTAGGTTTTTATGGGTGGGGTTAGGTTTTTATGGGTGGGGTTAGGTTTTTATGGGTGGGGTTAGGTTTTTATGGGTGGGGTTAGGTTTTTATGGGTGGGGTTAGGTTTTTATGGGTGGGGTTAGGTTTTTATGGGTGGGGTTAGGTTTTTATGGGTGGGGTTAGGTTTTTATGGGTGGGGTTAGGTTTTTATGGGTGGGGTTAGGTTTTTATGGGTGGGGTTAGGTTTTTATGGGTGGGGTTAGGTTTTTATGGGTGGGGTTAGGTTTTTATGGGTGGGGTTAGGTTTTTATGGGTGGGGTTAGGTTTTTATGGGTGGGGTTAGGTTTTTATGGGTGGGGTTAGGTTTTTATGGGTGGGGTTAGGTTTTTATGGGTGGGGTTAGGTTTTTATGGGTGGGGTTAGGTTTTTATGGGTGGGGTTAGGTTTTTATGGGTGGGGTTAGGTTTTTATGGGTGGGGTTAGGTTTTTATGGGTGGGGTTAGGTTTTTATGGGTGGGGTTAGGTTTTTATGGGTGGGGTTAGGTTTTTATGGGTGGGGTTAGGTTTTTATGGGTGGGGTTAGGTTTTTATGGGTGGGGTTAGGTTTTTATGGGTGGGGTTAGGTTTTTATGGGTGGGGTTAGGTTTTTATGGGTGGGGTTAGGTTTTTATGGGTGGGGTTAGGTTTTTATGGGTGGGGTTAGGTTTTTATGGGTGGGGTTAGGTTTTTATGGGTGGGGTTAGGTTTTTATGGGTGGGGTTAGGTTTTTATGGGTGGGGTTAGGTTTTTATGGGTGGGGTTAGGTTTTTATGGGTGGGGTTAGGTTTTTATGGGTGGGGTTAGGTTTTTATGGGTGGGGTTAGGTTTTTATGGGTGGGGTTAGGTTTTTATGGGTGGGGTTAGGTTTTTATGGGTGGGGTTAGGTTTTTATGGGTGGGGTTAGGTTTTTATGGGTGGGGTTAGGTTTTTATGGGTGGGGTTAGGTTTTTATGGGTGGGGTTAGGTTTTTATGGGTGGGGTTAGGTTTTTATGGGTGGGGTTAGGTTTTTATGGGTGGGGTTAGGTTTTTATGGGTGGGGTTAGGTTTTTATGGGTGGGGTTAGGTTTTTATGGGTGGGGTTAGGTTTTTATGGGTGGGGTTAGGTTTTTATGGGTGGGGTTAGGTTTTTATGGGTGGGGTTAGGTTTTTATGGGTGGGGTTAGGTTTTTATGGGTGGGGTTAGGTTTTTATGGGTGGGGTTAGGTTTTTATGGGTGGGGTTAGGTTTTTATGGGTGGGGTTAGGTTTTTATGGGTGGGGTTAGGTTTTTATGGGTGGGGTTAGGTTTTTATGGGTGGGGTTAGGTTTTTATGGGTGGGGTTAGGTTTTTATGGGTGGGGTTAGGTTTTTATGGGTGGGGTTAGGTTTTTATGGGTGGGGTTAGGTTTTTATGGGTGGGGTTAGGTTTTTATGGGTGGGGTTAGGTTTTTATGGGTGGGGTTAGGTTTTTATGGGTGGGGTTAGGTTTTTATGGGTGGGGTTAGGTTTTTATGGGTGGGGTTAGGTTTTTATGGGTGGGGTTAGGTTTTTATGGGTGGGGTTAGGTTTTTATGGGTGGGGTTAGGTTTTTATGGGTGGGGTTAGGTTTTTATGGGTGGGGTTAGGTTTTTATGGGTGGGGTTAGGTTTTTATGGGTGGGGTTAGGTTTTTATGGGTGGGGTTAGGTTTTTATGGGTGGGGTTAGGTTTTTATGGGTGGGGTTAGGTTTTTATGGGTGGGGTTAGGTTTTTATGGGTGGGGTTAGGTTTTTATGGGTGGGGTTAGGTTTTTATGGGTGGGGTTAGGTTTTTATGGGTGGGGTTAGGTTTTTATGGGTGGGGTTAGGTTTTTATGGGTGGGGTTAGGTTTTTATGGGTGGGGTTAGGTTTTTATGGGTGGGGTTAGGTTTTTATGGGTGGGGTTAGGTTTTTATGGGTGGGGTTAGGTTTTTATGGGTGGGGTTAGGTTTTTATGGGTGGGGTTAGGTTTTTATGGGTGGGGTTAGGTTTTTATGGGTGGGGTTAGGTTTTTATGGGTGGGGTTAGGTTTTTATGGGTGGGGTTAGGTTTTTATGGGTGGGGTTAGGTTTTTATGGGTGGGGTTAGGTTTTTATGGGTGGGGTTAGGTTTTTATGGGTGGGGTTAGGTTTTTATGGGTGGGGTTAGGTTTTTATGGGTGGGGTTAGGTTTTTATGGGTGGGGTTAGGTTTTTATGGGTGGGGTTAGGTTTTTATGGGTGGGGTTAGGTTTTTATGGGTGGGGTTAGGTTTTTATGGGTGGGGTTAGGTTTTTATGGGTGGGGTTAGGTTTTTATGGGTGGGGTTAGGTTTTTATGGGTGGGGTTAGGTTTTTATGGGTGGGGTTAGGTTTTTATGGGTGGGGTTAGGTTTTTATGGGTGGGGTTAGGTTTTTATGGGTGGGGTTAGGTTTTTATGGGTGGGGTTAGGTTTTTATGGGTGGGGTTAGGTTTTTATGGGTGGGGTTAGGTTTTTATGGGTGGGGTTAGGTTTTTATGGGTGGGGTTAGGTTTTTATGGGTGGGGTTAGGTTTTTATGGGTGGGGTTAGGTTTTTATGGGTGGGGTTAGGTTTTTATGGGTGGGGTTAGGTTTTTATGGGTGGGGTTAGGTTTTTATGGGTGGGGTTAGGTTTTTATGGGTGGGGTTAGGTTTTTATGGGTGGGGTTAGGTTTTTATGGGTGGGGTTAGGTTTTTATGGGTGGGGTTAGGTTTTTATGGGTGGGGTTAGGTTTTTATGGGTGGGGTTAGGTTTTTATGGGTGGGGTTAGGTTTTTATGGGTGGGGTTAGGTTTTTATGGGTGGGGTTAGGTTTTTATGGGTGGGGTTAGGTTTTTATGGGTGGGGTTAGGTTTTTATGGGTGGGGTTAGGTTTTTATGGGTGGGGTTAGGTTTTTATGGGTGGGGTTAGGTTTTTATGGGTGGGGTTAGGTTTTTATGGGTGGGGTTAGGTTTTTATGGGTGGGGTTAGGTTTTTATGGGTGGGGTTAGGTTTTTATGGGTGGGGTTAGGTTTTTATGGGTGGGGTTAGGTTTTTATGGGTGGGGTTAGGTTTTTATGGGTGGGGTTAGGTTTTTATGGGTGGGGTTAGGTTTTTATGGGTGGGGTTAGGTTTTTATGGGTGGGGTTAGGTTTTTATGGGTGGGGTTAGGTTTTTATGGGTGGGGTTAGGTTTTTATGGGTGGGGTTAGGTTTTTATGGGTGGGGTTAGGTTTTTATGGGTGGGGTTAGGTTTTTATGGGTGGGGTTAGGTTTTTATGGGTGGGGTTAGGTTTTTATGGGTGGGGTTAGGTTTTTATGGGTGGGGTTAGGTTTTTATGGGTGGGGTTAGGTTTTTATGGGTGGGGTTAGGTTTTTATGGGTGGGGTTAGGTTTTTATGGGTGGGGTTAGGTTTTTATGGGTGGGGTTAGGTTTTTATGGGTGGGGTTAGGTTTTTATGGGTGGGGTTAGGTTTTTATGGGTGGGGTTAGGTTTTTATGGGTGGGGTTAGGTTTTTATGGGTGGGGTTAGGTTTTTATGGGTGGGGTTAGGTTTTTATGGGTGGGGTTAGGTTTTTATGGGTGGGGTTAGGTTTTTATGGGTGGGGTTAGGTTTTTATGGGTGGGGTTAGGTTTTTATGGGTGGGGTTAGGTTTTTATGGGTGGGGTTAGGTTTTTATGGGTGGGGTTAGGTTTTTATGGGTGGGGTTAGGTTTTTATGGGTGGGGTTAGGTTTTTATGGGTGGGGTTAGGTTTTTATGGGTGGGGTTAGGTTTTTATGGGTGGGGTTAGGTTTTTATGGGTGGGGTTAGGTTTTTATGGGTGGGGTTAGGTTTTTATGGGTGGGGTTAGGTTTTTATGGGTGGGGTTAGGTTTTTATGGGTGGGGTTAGGTTTTTATGGGTGGGGTTAGGTTTTTATGGGTGGGGTTAGGTTTTTATGGGTGGGGTTAGGTTTTTATGGGTGGGGTTAGGTTTTTATGGGTGGGGTTAGGTTTTTATGGGTGGGGTTAGGTTTTTATGGGTGGGGTTAGGTTTTTATGGGTGGGGTTAGGTTTTTATGGGTGGGGTTAGGTTTTTATGGGTGGGGTTAGGTTTTTATGGGTGGGGTTAGGTTTTTATGGGTGGGGTTAGGTTTTTATGGGTGGGGTTAGGTTTTTATGGGTGGGGTTAGGTTTTTATGGGTGGGGTTAGGTTTTTATGGGTGGGGTTAGGTTTTTATGGGTGGGGTTAGGTTTTTATGGGTGGGGTTAGGTTTTTATGGGTGGGGTTAGGTTTTTATGGGTGGGGTTAGGTTTTTATGGGTGGGGTTAGGTTTTTATGGGTGGGGTTAGGTTTTTATGGGTGGGGTTAGGTTTTTATGGGTGGGGTTAGGTTTTTATGGGTGGGGTTAGGTTTTTATGGGTGGGGTTAGGTTTTTATGGGTGGGGTTAGGTTTTTATGGGTGGGGTTAGGTTTTTATGGGTGGGGTTAGGTTTTTATGGGTGGGGTTAGGTTTTTATGGGTGGGGTTAGGTTTTTATGGGTGGGGTTAGGTTTTTATGGGTGGGGTTAGGTTTTTATGGGTGGGGTTAGGTTTTTATGGGTGGGGTTAGGTTTTTATGGGTGGGGTTAGGTTTTTATGGGTGGGGTTAGGTTTTTATGGGTGGGGTTAGGTTTTTATGGGTGGGGTTAGGTTTTTATGGGTGGGGTTAGGTTTTTATGGGTGGGGTTAGGTTTTTATGGGTGGGGTTAGGTTTTTATGGGTGGGGTTAGGTTTTTATGGGTGGGGTTAGGTTTTTATGGGTGGGGTTAGGTTTTTATGGGTGGGGTTAGGTTTTTATGGGTGGGGTTAGGTTTTTATGGGTGGGGTTAGGTTTTTATGGGTGGGGTTAGGTTTTTATGGGTGGGGTTAGGTTTTTATGGGTGGGGTTAGGTTTTTATGGGTGGGGTTAGGTTTTTATGGGTGGGGTTAGGTTTTTATGGGTGGGGTTAGGTTTTTATGGGTGGGGTTAGGTTTTTATGGGTGGGGTTAGGTTTTTATGGGTGGGGTTAGGTTTTTATGGGTGGGGTTAGGTTTTTATGGGTGGGGTTAGGTTTTTATGGGTGGGGTTAGGTTTTTATGGGTGGGGTTAGGTTTTTATGGGTGGGGTTAGGTTTTTATGGGTGGGGTTAGGTTTTTATGGGTGGGGTTAGGTTTTTATGGGTGGGGTTAGGTTTTTATGGGTGGGGTTAGGTTTTTATGGGTGGGGTTAGGTTTTTATGGGTGGGGTTAGGTTTTTATGGGTGGGGTTAGGTTTTTATGGGTGGGGTTAGGTTTTTATGGGTGGGGTTAGGTTTTTATGGGTGGGGTTAGGTTTTTATGGGTGGGGTTAGGTTTTTATGGGTGGGGTTAGGTTTTTATGGGTGGGGTTAGGTTTTTATGGGTGGGGTTAGGTTTTTATGGGTGGGGTTAGGTTTTTATGGGTGGGGTTAGGTTTTTATGGGTGGGGTTAGGTTTTTATGGGTGGGGTTAGGTTTTTATGGGTGGGGTTAGGTTTTTATGGGTGGGGTTAGGTTTTTATGGGTGGGGTTAGGTTTTTATGGGTGGGGTTAGGTTTTTATGGGTGGGGTTAGGTTTTTATGGGTGGGGTTAGGTTTTTATGGGTGGGGTTAGGTTTTTATGGGTGGGGTTAGGTTTTTATGGGTGGGGTTAGGTTTTTATGGGTGGGGTTAGGTTTTTATGGGTGGGGTTAGGTTTTTATGGGTGGGGTTAGGTTTTTATGGGTGGGGTTAGGTTTTTATGGGTGGGGTTAGGTTTTTATGGGTGGGGTTAGGTTTTTATGGGTGGGGTTAGGTTTTTATGGGTGGGGTTAGGTTTTTATGGGTGGGGTTAGGTTTTTATGGGTGGGGTTAGGTTTTTATGGGTGGGGTTAGGTTTTTATGGGTGGGGTTAGGTTTTTATGGGTGGGGTTAGGTTTTTATGGGTGGGGTTAGGTTTTTATGGGTGGGGTTAGGTTTTTATGGGTGGGGTTAGGTTTTTATGGGTGGGGTTAGGTTTTTATGGGTGGGGTTAGGTTTTTATGGGTGGGGTTAGGTTTTTATGGGTGGGGTTAGGTTTTTATGGGTGGGGTTAGGTTTTTATGGGTGGGGTTAGGTTTTTATGGGTGGGGTTAGGTTTTTATGGGTGGGGTTAGGTTTTTATGGGTGGGGTTAGGTTTTTATGGGTGGGGTTAGGTTTTTATGGGTGGGGTTAGGTTTTTATGGGTGGGGTTAGGTTTTTATGGGTGGGGTTAGGTTTTTATGGGTGGGGTTAGGTTTTTATGGGTGGGGTTAGGTTTTTATGGGTGGGGTTAGGTTTTTATGGGTGGGGTTAGGTTTTTATGGGTGGGGTTAGGTTTTTATGGGTGGGGTTAGGTTTTTATGGGTGGGGTTAGGTTTTTATGGGTGGGGTTAGGTTTTTATGGGTGGGGTTAGGTTTTTATGGGTGGGGTTAGGTTTTTATGGGTGGGGTTAGGTTTTTATGGGTGGGGTTAGGTTTTTATGGGTGGGGTTAGGTTTTTATGGGTGGGGTTAGGTTTTTATGGGTGGGGTTAGGTTTTTATGGGTGGGGTTAGGTTTTTATGGGTGGGGTTAGGTTTTTATGGGTGGGGTTAGGTTTTTATGGGTGGGGTTAGGTTTTTATGGGTGGGGTTAGGTTTTTATGGGTGGGGTTAGGTTTTTATGGGTGGGGTTAGGTTTTTATGGGTGGGGTTAGGTTTTTATGGGTGGGGTTAGGTTTTTATGGGTGGGGTTAGGTTTTTATGGGTGGGGTTAGGTTTTTATGGGTGGGGTTAGGTTTTTATGGGTGGGGTTAGGTTTTTATGGGTGGGGTTAGGTTTTTATGGGTGGGGTTAGGTTTTTATGGGTGGGGTTAGGTTTTTATGGGTGGGGTTAGGTTTTTATGGGTGGGGTTAGGTTTTTATGGGTGGGGTTAGGTTTTTATGGGTGGGGTTAGGTTTTTATGGGTGGGGTTAGGTTTTTATGGGTGGGGTTAGGTTTTTATGGGTGGGGTTAGGTTTTTATGGGTGGGGTTAGGTTTTTATGGGTGGGGTTAGGTTTTTATGGGTGGGGTTAGGTTTTTATGGGTGGGGTTAGGTTTTTATGGGTGGGGTTAGGTTTTTATGGGTGGGGTTAGGTTTTTATGGGTGGGGTTAGGTTTTTATGGGTGGGGTTAGGTTTTTATGGGTGGGGTTAGGTTTTTATGGGTGGGGTTAGGTTTTTATGGGTGGGGTTAGGTTTTTATGGGTGGGGTTAGGTTTTTATGGGTGGGGTTAGGTTTTTATGGGTGGGGTTAGGTTTTTATGGGTGGGGTTAGGTTTTTATGGGTGGGGTTAGGTTTTTATGGGTGGGGTTAGGTTTTTATGGGTGGGGTTAGGTTTTTATGGGTGGGGTTAGGTTTTTATGGGTGGGGTTAGGTTTTTATGGGTGGGGTTAGGTTTTTATGGGTGGGGTTAGGTTTTTATGGGTGGGGTTAGGTTTTTATGGGTGGGGTTAGGTTTTTATGGGTGGGGTTAGGTTTTTATGGGTGGGGTTAGGTTTTTATGGGTGGGGTTAGGTTTTTATGGGTGGGGTTAGGTTTTTATGGGTGGGGTTAGGTTTTTATGGGTGGGGTTAGGTTTTTATGGGTGGGGTTAGGTTTTTATGGGTGGGGTTAGGTTTTTATGGGTGGGGTTAGGTTTTTATGGGTGGGGTTAGGTTTTTATGGGTGGGGTTAGGTTTTTATGGGTGGGGTTAGGTTTTTATGGGTGGGGTTAGGTTTTTATGGGTGGGGTTAGGTTTTTATGGGTGGGGTTAGGTTTTTATGGGTGGGGTTAGGTTTTTATGGGTGGGGTTAGGTTTTTATGGGTGGGGTTAGGTTTTTATGGGTGGGGTTAGGTTTTTATGGGTGGGGTTAGGTTTTTATGGGTGGGGTTAGGTTTTTATGGGTGGGGTTAGGTTTTTATGGGTGGGGTTAGGTTTTTATGGGTGGGGTTAGGTTTTTATGGGTGGGGTTAGGTTTTTATGGGTGGGGTTAGGTTTTTATGGGTGGGGTTAGGTTTTTATGGGTGGGGTTAGGTTTTTATGGGTGGGGTTAGGTTTTTATGGGTGGGGTTAGGTTTTTATGGGTGGGGTTAGGTTTTTATGGGTGGGGTTAGGTTTTTATGGGTGGGGTTAGGTTTTTATGGGTGGGGTTAGGTTTTTATGGGTGGGGTTAGGTTTTTATGGGTGGGGTTAGGTTTTTATGGGTGGGGTTAGGTTTTTATGGGTGGGGTTAGGTTTTTATGGGTGGGGTTAGGTTTTTATGGGTGGGGTTAGGTTTTTATGGGTGGGGTTAGGTTTTTATGGGTGGGGTTAGGTTTTTATGGGTGGGGTTAGGTTTTTATGGGTGGGGTTAGGTTTTTATGGGTGGGGTTAGGTTTTTATGGGTGGGGTTAGGTTTTTATGGGTGGGGTTAGGTTTTTATGGGTGGGGTTAGGTTTTTATGGGTGGGGTTAGGTTTTTATGGGTGGGGTTAGGTTTTTATGGGTGGGGTTAGGTTTTTATGGGTGGGGTTAGGTTTTTATGGGTGGGGTTAGGTTTTTATGGGTGGGGTTAGGTTTTTATGGGTGGGGTTAGGTTTTTATGGGTGGGGTTAGGTTTTTATGGGTGGGGTTAGGTTTTTATGGGTGGGGTTAGGTTTTTATGGGTGGGGTTAGGTTTTTATGGGTGGGGTTAGGTTTTTATGGGTGGGGTTAGGTTTTTATGGGTGGGGTTAGGTTTTTATGGGTGGGGTTAGGTTTTTATGGGTGGGGTTAGGTTTTTATGGGTGGGGTTAGGTTTTTATGGGTGGGGTTAGGTTTTTATGGGTGGGGTTAGGTTTTTATGGGTGGGGTTAGGTTTTTATGGGTGGGGTTAGGTTTTTATGGGTGGGGTTAGGTTTTTATGGGTGGGGTTAGGTTTTTATGGGTGGGGTTAGGTTTTTATGGGTGGGGTTAGGTTTTTATGGGTGGGGTTAGGTTTTTATGGGTGGGGTTAGGTTTTTATGGGTGGGGTTAGGTTTTTATGGGTGGGGTTAGGTTTTTATGGGTGGGGTTAGGTTTTTATGGGTGGGGTTAGGTTTTTATGGGTGGGGTTAGGTTTTTATGGGTGGGGTTAGGTTTTTATGGGTGGGGTTAGGTTTTTATGGGTGGGGTTAGGTTTTTATGGGTGGGGTTAGGTTTTTATGGGTGGGGTTAGGTTTTTATGGGTGGGGTTAGGTTTTTATGGGTGGGGTTAGGTTTTTATGGGTGGGGTTAGGTTTTTATGGGTGGGGTTAGGTTTTTATGGGTGGGGTTAGGTTTTTATGGGTGGGGTTAGGTTTTTATGGGTGGGGTTAGGTTTTTATGGGTGGGGTTAGGTTTTTATGGGTGGGGTTAGGTTTTTATGGGTGGGGTTAGGTTTTTATGGGTGGGGTTAGGTTTTTATGGGTGGGGTTAGGTTTTTATGGGTGGGGTTAGGTTTTTATGGGTGGGGTTAGGTTTTTATGGGTGGGGTTAGGTTTTTATGGGTGGGGTTAGGTTTTTATGGGTGGGGTTAGGTTTTTATGGGTGGGGTTAGGTTTTTATGGGTGGGGTTAGGTTTTTATGGGTGGGGTTAGGTTTTTATGGGTGGGGTTAGGTTTTTATGGGTGGGGTTAGGTTTTTATGGGTGGGGTTAGGTTTTTATGGGTGGGGTTAGGTTTTTATGGGTGGGGTTAGGTTTTTATGGGTGGGGTTAGGTTTTTATGGGTGGGGTTAGGTTTTTATGGGTG
>NC_083505.1:13847500-13852929 GCF_032362555.1 Amyelois transitella
TTAGGTTAGGTTAGGTTAGGTTAGGTTAGGTTAGGTTAGGTTAGGTTAGGTTAGGTTAGGTTAGGTTAGGTTAGGTTAGGTTAGGTTAGGTTAGGTTAGGTTAGGTTAGGTTAGGTTAGGTTAGGTTAGGTTAGGTTAGGTTAGGTTAGGTTAGGTTAGGTTAGGTTAGGTTAGGTTAGGTTAGGTTAGGTTAGGTTAGGTTAGGTTAGGTTAGGTTAGGTTAGGTTAGGTTAGGTTAGGTTAGGTTAGGTTAGGTTAGGTTAGGTTAGGTTAGGTTAGGTTAGGTTAGGTTAGGTTAGGTTAGGTTAGGTTAGGTTAGGTTAGGTTAGGTTAGGTTAGGTTAGGTTAGGTTAGGTTAGGTTAGGTTAGGTTAGGTTAGGTTAGGTTAGGTTAGGTTAGGTTAGGTTAGGTTAGGTTAGGTTAGGTTAGGTTAGGTTAGGTTAGGTTAGGTTAGGTTAGGTTAGGTTAGGTTAGGTTAGGTTAGGTTAGGTTAGGTTAGGTTAGGTTAGGTTAGGTTAGGTTAGGTTAGGTTAGGTTAGGTTAGGTTAGGTTAGGTTAGGTTAGGTTAGGTTAGGTTAGGTTAGGTTAGGTTAGGTTAGGTTAGGTTAGGTTAGGTTAGGTTAGGTTAGGTTAGGTTAGGTTAGGTTAGGTTAGGTTAGGTTAGGTTAGGTTAGGTTAGGTTAGGTTAGGTTAGGTTAGGTTAGGTTAGGTTAGGTTAGGTTAGGTTAGGTTAGGTTAGGTTAGGTTAGGTTAGGTTAGGTTAGGTTAGGTTAGGTTAGGTTAGGTTAGGTTAGGTTAGGTTAGGTTAGGTTAGGTTAGGTTAGGTTAGGTTAGGTTAGGTTAGGTTAGGTTAGGTTAGGTTAGGTTAGGTTAGGTTAGGTTAGGTTAGGTTAGGTTAGGTTAGGTTAGGTTAGGTTAGGTTAGGTTAGGTTAGGTTAGGTTAGGTTAGGTTAGGTTAGGTTAGGTTAGGTTAGGTTAGGTTAGGTTAGGTTAGGTTAGGTTAGGTTAGGTTAGGTTAGGTTAGGTTAGGTTAGGTTAGGTTAGGTTAGGTTAGGTTAGGTTAGGTTAGGTTAGGTTAGGTTAGGTTAGGTTAGGTTAGGTTAGGTTAGGTTAGGTTAGGTTAGGTTAGGTTAGGTTAGGTTAGGTTAGGTTAGGTTAGGTTAGGTTAGGTTAGGTTAGGTTAGGTTAGGTTAGGTTAGGTTAGGTTAGGTTAGGTTAGGTTAGGTTAGGTTAGGTTAGGTTAGGTTAGGTTAGGTTAGGTTAGGTTAGGTTAGGTTAGGTTAGGTTAGGTTAGGTTAGGTTAGGTTAGGTTAGGTTAGGTTAGGTTAGGTTAGGTTAGGTTAGGTTAGGTTAGGTTAGGTTAGGTTAGGTTAGGTTAGGTTAGGTTAGGTTAGGTTAGGTTAGGTTAGGTTAGGTTAGGTTAGGTTAGGTTAGGTTAGGTTAGGTTAGGTTAGGTTAGGTTAGGTTAGGTTAGGTTAGGTTAGGTTAGGTTAGGTTAGGTTAGGTTAGGTTAGGTTAGGTTAGGTTAGGTTAGGTTAGGTTAGGTTAGGTTAGGTTAGGTTAGGTTAGGTTAGGTTAGGTTAGGTTAGGTTAGGTTAGGTTAGGTTAGGTTAGGTTAGGTTAGGTTAGGTTAGGTTAGGTTAGGTTAGGTTAGGTTAGGTTAGGTTAGGTTAGGTTAGGTTAGGTTAGGTTAGGTTAGGTTAGGTTAGGTTAGGTTAGGTTAGGTTAGGTTAGGTTAGGTTAGGTTAGGTTAGGTTAGGTTAGGTTAGGTTAGGTTAGGTTAGGTTAGGTTAGGTTAGGTTAGGTTAGGTTAGGTTAGGTTAGGTTAGGTTAGGTTAGGTTAGGTTAGGTTAGGTTAGGTTAGGTTAGGTTAGGTTAGGTTAGGTTAGGTTAGGTTAGGTTAGGTTAGGTTAGGTTAGGTTAGGTTAGGTTAGGTTAGGTTAGGTTAGGTTAGGTTAGGTTAGGTTAGGTTAGGTTAGGTTAGGTTAGGTTAGGTTAGGTTAGGTTAGGTTAGGTTAGGTTAGGTTAGGTTAGGTTAGGTTAGGTTAGGTTAGGTTAGGTTAGGTTAGGTTAGGTTAGGTTAGGTTAGGTTAGGTTAGGTTAGGTTAGGTTAGGTTAGGTTAGGTTAGGTTAGGTTAGGTTAGGTTAGGTTAGGTTAGGTTAGGTTAGGTTAGGTTAGGTTAGGTTAGGTTAGGTTAGGTTAGGTTAGGTTAGGTTAGGTTAGGTTAGGTTAGGTTAGGTTAGGTTAGGTTAGGTTAGGTTAGGTTAGGTTAGGTTAGGTTAGGTTAGGTTAGGTTAGGTTAGGTTAGGTTAGGTTAGGTTAGGTTAGGTTAGGTTAGGTTAGGTTAGGTTAGGTTAGGTTAGGTTAGGTTAGGTTAGGTTAGGTTAGGTTAGGTTAGGTTAGGTTAGGTTAGGTTAGGTTAGGTTAGGTTAGGTTAGGTTAGGTTAGGTTAGGTTAGGTTAGGTTAGGTTAGGTTAGGTTAGGTTAGGTTAGGTTAGGTTAGGTTAGGTTAGGTTAGGTTAGGTTAGGTTAGGTTAGGTTAGGTTAGGTTAGGTTAGGTTAGGTTAGGTTAGGTTAGGTTAGGTTAGGTTAGGTTAGGTTAGGTTAGGTTAGGTTAGGTTAGGTTAGGTTAGGTTAGGTTAGGTTAGGTTAGGTTAGGTTAGGTTAGGTTAGGTTAGGTTAGGTTAGGTTAGGTTAGGTTAGGTTAGGTTAGGTTAGGTTAGGTTAGGTTAGGTTAGGTTAGGTTAGGTTAGGTTAGGTTAGGTTAGGTTAGGTTAGGTTAGGTTAGGTTAGGTTAGGTTAGGTTAGGTTAGGTTAGGTTAGGTTAGGTTAGGTTAGGTTAGGTTAGGTTAGGTTAGGTTAGGTTAGGTTAGGTTAGGTTAGGTTAGGTTAGGTTAGGTTAGGTTAGGTTAGGTTAGGTTAGGTTAGGTTAGGTTAGGTTAGGTTAGGTTAGGTTAGGTTAGGTTAGGTTAGGTTAGGTTAGGTTAGGTTAGGTTAGGTTAGGTTAGGTTAGGTTAGGTTAGGTTAGGTTAGGTTAGGTTAGGTTAGGTTAGGTTAGGTTAGGTTAGGTTAGGTTAGGTTAGGTTAGGTTAGGTTAGGTTAGGTTAGGTTAGGTTAGGTTAGGTTAGGTTAGGTTAGGTTAGGTTAGGTTAGGTTAGGTTAGGTTAGGTTAGGTTAGGTTAGGTTAGGTTAGGTTAGGTTAGGTTAGGTTAGGTTAGGTTAGGTTAGGTTAGGTTAGGTTAGGTTAGGTTAGGTTAGGTTAGGTTAGGTTAGGTTAGGTTAGGTTAGGTTAGGTTAGGTTAGGTTAGGTTAGGTTAGGTTAGGTTAGGTTAGGTTAGGTTAGGTTAGGTTAGGTTAGGTTAGGTTAGGTTAGGTTAGGTTAGGTTAGGTTAGGTTAGGTTAGGTTAGGTTAGGTTAGGTTAGGTTAGGTTAGGTTAGGTTAGGTTAGGTTAGGTTAGGTTAGGTTAGGTTAGGTTAGGTTAGGTTAGGTTAGGTTAGGTTAGGTTAGGTTAGGTTAGGTTAGGTTAGGTTAGGTTAGGTTAGGTTAGGTTAGGTTAGGTTAGGTTAGGTTAGGTTAGGTTAGGTTAGGTTAGGTTAGGTTAGGTTAGGTTAGGTTAGGTTAGGTTAGGTTAGGTTAGGTTAGGTTAGGTTAGGTTAGGTTAGGTTAGGTTAGGTTAGGTTAGGTTAGGTTAGGTTAGGTTAGGTTAGGTTAGGTTAGGTTAGGTTAGGTTAGGTTAGGTTAGGTTAGGTTAGGTTAGGTTAGGTTAGGTTAGGTTAGGTTAGGTTAGGTTAGGTTAGGTTAGGTTAGGTTAGGTTAGGTTAGGTTAGGTTAGGTTAGGTTAGGTTAGGTTAGGTTAGGTTAGGTTAGGTTAGGTTAGGTTAGGTTAGGTTAGGTTAGGTTAGGTTAGGTTAGGTTAGGTTAGGTTAGGTTAGGTTAGGTTAGGTTAGGTTAGGTTAGGTTAGGTTAGGTTAGGTTAGGTTAGGTTAGGTTAGGTTAGGTTAGGTTAGGTTAGGTTAGGTTAGGTTAGGTTAGGTTAGGTTAGGTTAGGTTAGGTTAGGTTAGGTTAGGTTAGGTTAGGTTAGGTTAGGTTAGGTTAGGTTAGGTTAGGTTAGGTTAGGTTAGGTTAGGTTAGGTTAGGTTAGGTTAGGTTAGGTTAGGTTAGGTTAGGTTAGGTTAGGTTAGGTTAGGTTAGGTTAGGTTAGGTTAGGTTAGGTTAGGTTAGGTTAGGTTAGGTTAGGTTAGGTTAGGTTAGGTTAGGTTAGGTTAGGTTAGGTTAGGTTAGGTTAGGTTAGGTTAGGTTAGGTTAGGTTAGGTTAGGTTAGGTTAGGTTAGGTTAGGTTAGGTTAGGTTAGGTTAGGTTAGGTTAGGTTAGGTTAGGTTAGGTTAGGTTAGGTTAGGTTAGGTTAGGTTAGGTTAGGTTAGGTTAGGTTAGGTTAGGTTAGGTTAGGTTAGGTTAGGTTAGGTTAGGTTAGGTTAGGTTAGGTTAGGTTAGGTTAGGTTAGGTTAGGTTAGGTTAGGTTAGGTTAGGTTAGGTTAGGTTAGGTTAGGTTAGGTTAGGTTAGGTTAGGTTAGGTTAGGTTAGGTTAGGTTAGGTTAGGTTAGGTTAGGTTAGGTTAGGTTAGGTTAGGTTAGGTTAGGTTAGGTTAGGTTAGGTTAGGTTAGGTTAGGTTAGGTTAGGTTAGGTTAGGTTAGGTTAGGTTAGGTTAGGTTAGGTTAGGTTAGGTTAGGTTAGGTTAGGTTAGGTTAGGTTAGGTTAGGTTAGGTTAGGTTAGGTTAGGTTAGGTTAGGTTAGGTTAGGTTAGGTTAGGTTAGGTTAGGTTAGGTTAGGTTAGGTTAGGTTAGGTTAGGTTAGGTTAGGTTAGGTTAGGTTAGGTTAGGTTAGGTTAGGTTAGGTTAGGTTAGGTTAGGTTAGGTTAGGTTAGGTTAGGTTAGGTTAGGTTAGGTTAGGTTAGGTTAGGTTAGGTTAGGTTAGGTTAGGTTAGGTTAGGTTAGGTTAGGTTAGGTTAGGTTAGGTTAGGTTAGGTTAGGTTAGGTTAGGTTAGGTTAGGTTAGGTTAGGTTAGGTTAGGTTAGGTTAGGTTAGGTTAGGTTAGGTTAGGTTAGGTTAGGTTAGGTTAGGTTAGGTTAGGTTAGGTTAGGTTAGGTTAGGTTAGGTTAGGTTAGGTTAGGTTAGGTTAGGTTAGGTTAGGTTAGGTTAGGTTAGGTTAGGTTAGGTTAGGTTAGGTTAGGTTAGGTTAGGTTAGGTTAGGTTAGGTTAGGTTAGGTTAGGTTAGGTTAGGTTAGGTTAGGTTAGGTTAGGTTAGGTTAGGTTAGGTTAGGTTAGGTTAGGTTAGGTTAGGTTAGGTTAGGTTAGGTTAGGTTAGGTTAGGTTAGGTTAGGTTAGGTTAGGTTAGGTTAGGTTAGGTTAGGTTAGGTTAGGTTAGGTTAG
>NC_083506.1:0-10000 GCF_032362555.1 Amyelois transitella
AACCTAACCTAACCTAACCTAACCTAACCTAACCTAACCTAACCTAACCTAACCTAACCTAACCTAACCTAACCTAACCTAACCTAACCTAACCTAACCTAACCTAACCTAACCTAACCTAACCTAACCTAACCTAACCTAACCTAACCTAACCTAACCTAACCTAACCTAACCTAACCTAACCTAACCTAACCTAACCTAACCTAACCTAACCTAACCTAACCTAACCTAACCTAACCTAACCTAACCTAACCTAACCTAACCTAACCTAACCTAACCTAACCTAACCTAACCTAACCTAACCTAACCTAACCTAACCTAACCTAACCTAACCTAACCTAACCTAACCTAACCTAACCTAACCTAACCTAACCTAACCTAACCTAACCTAACCTAACCTAACCTAACCTAACCTAACCTAACCTAACCTAACCTAACCTAACCTAACCTAACCTAACCTAACCTAACCTAACCTAACCTAACCTAACCTAACCTAACCTAACCTAACCTAACCTAACCTAACCTAACCTAACCTAACCTAACCTAACCTAACCTAACCTAACCTAACCTAACCTAACCTAACCTAACCTAACCTAACCTAACCTAACCTAACCTAACCTAACCTAACCTAACCTAACCTAACCTAACCTAACCTAACCTAACCTAACCTAACCTAACCTAACCTAACCTAACCTAACCTAACCTAACCTAACCTAACCTAACCTAACCTAACCTAACCTAACCTAACCTAACCTAACCTAACCTAACCTAACCTAACCTAACCTAACCTAACCTAACCTAACCTAACCTAACCTAACCTAACCTAACCTAACCTAACCTAACCTAACCTAACCTAACCTAACCTAACCTAACCTAACCTAACCTAACCTAACCTAACCTAACCTAACCTAACCTAACCTAACCTAACCTAACCTAACCTAACCTAACCTAACCTAACCTAACCTAACCTAACCTAACCTAACCTAACCTAACCTAACCTAACCTAACCTAACCTAACCTAACCTAACCTAACCTAACCTAACCTAACCTAACCTAACCTAACCTAACCTAACCTAACCTAACCTAACCTAACCTAACCTAACCTAACCTAACCTAACCTAACCTAACCTAACCTAACCTAACCTAACCTAACCTAACCTAACCTAACCTAACCTAACCTAACCTAACCTAACCTAACCTAACCTAACCTAACCTAACCTAACCTAACCTAACCTAACCTAACCTAACCTAACCTAACCTAACCTAACCTAACCTAACCTAACCTAACCTAACCTAACCTAACCTAACCTAACCTAACCTAACCTAACCTAACCTAACCTAACCTAACCTAACCTAACCTAACCTAACCTAACCTAACCTAACCTAACCTAACCTAACCTAACCTAACCTAACCTAACCTAACCTAACCTAACCTAACCTAACCTAACCTAACCTAACCTAACCTAACCTAACCTAACCTAACCTAACCTAACCTAACCTAACCTAACCTAACCTAACCTAACCTAACCTAACCTAACCTAACCTAACCTAACCTAACCTAACCTAACCTAACCTAACCTAACCTAACCTAACCTAACCTAACCTAACCTAACCTAACCTAACCTAACCTAACCTAACCTAACCTAACCTAACCTAACCTAACCTAACCTAACCTAACCTAACCTAACCTAACCTAACCTAACCTAACCTAACCTAACCTAACCTAACCTAACCTAACCTAACCTAACCTAACCTAACCTAACCTAACCTAACCTAACCTAACCTAACCTAACCTAACCTAACCTAACCTAACCTAACCTAACCTAACCTAACCTAACCTAACCTAACCTAACCTAACCTAACCTAACCTAACCTAACCTAACCTAACCTAACCTAACCTAACCTAACCTAACCTAACCTAACCTAACCTAACCTAACCTAACCTAACCTAACCTAACCTAACCTAACCTAACCTAACCTAACCTAACCTAACCTAACCTAACCTAACCTAACCTAACCTAACCTAACCTAACCTAACCTAACCTAACCTAACCTAACCTAACCTAACCTAACCTAACCTAACCTAACCTAACCTAACCTAACCTAACCTAACCTAACCTAACCTAACCTAACCTAACCTAACCTAACCTAACCTAACCTAACCTAACCTAACCTAACCTAACCTAACCTAACCTAACCTAACCTAACCTAACCTAACCTAACCTAACCTAACCTAACCTAACCTAACCTAACCTAACCTAACCTAACCTAACCTAACCTAACCTAACCTAACCTAACCTAACCTAACCTAACCTAACCTAACCTAACCTAACCTAACCTAACCTAACCTAACCTAACCTAACCTAACCTAACCTAACCTAACCTAACCTAACCTAACCTAACCTAACCTAACCTAACCTAACCTAACCTAACCTAACCTAACCTAACCTAACCTAACCTAACCTAACCTAACCTAACCTAACCTAACCTAACCTAACCTAACCTAACCTAACCTAACCTAACCTAACCTAACCTAACCTAACCTAACCTAACCTAACCTAACCTAACCTAACCTAACCTAACCTAACCTAACCTAACCTAACCTAACCTAACCTAACCTAACCTAACCTAACCTAACCTAACCTAACCTAACCTAACCTAACCTAACCTAACCTAACCTAACCTAACCTAACCTAACCTAACCTAACCTAACCTAACCTAACCTAACCTAACCTAACCTAACCTAACCTAACCTAACCTAACCTAACCTAACCTAACCTAACCTAACCTAACCTAACCTAACCTAACCTAACCTAACCTAACCTAACCTAACCTAACCTAACCTAACCTAACCTAACCTAACCTAACCTAACCTAACCTAACCTAACCTAACCTAACCTAACCTAACCTAACCTAACCTAACCTAACCTAACCTAACCTAACCTAACCTAACCTAACCTAACCTAACCTAACCTAACCTAACCTAACCTAACCTAACCTAACCTAACCTAACCTAACCTAACCTAACCTAACCTAACCTAACCTAACCTAACCTAACCTAACCTAACCTAACCTAACCTAACCTAACCTAACCTAACCTAACCTAACCTAACCTAACCTAACCTAACCTAACCTAACCTAACCTAACCTAACCTAACCTAACCTAACCTAACCTAACCTAACCTAACCTAACCTAACCTAACCTAACCTAACCTAACCTAACCTAACCTAACCTAACCTAACCTAACCTAACCTAACCTAACCTAACCTAACCTAACCTAACCTAACCTAACCTAACCTAACCTAACCTAACCTAACCTAACCTAACCTAACCTAACCTAACCTAACCTAACCTAACCTAACCTAACCTAACCTAACCTAACCTAACCTAACCTAACCTAACCTAACCTAACCTAACCTAACCTAACCTAACCTAACCTAACCTAACCTAACCTAACCTAACCTAACCTAACCTAACCTAACCTAACCTAACCTAACCTAACCTAACCTAACCTAACCTAACCTAACCTAACCTAACCTAACCTAACCTAACCTAACCTAACCTAACCTAACCTAACCTAACCTAACCTAACCTAACCTAACCTAACCTAACCTAACCTAACCTAACCTAACCTAACCTAACCTAACCTAACCTAACCTAACCTAACCTAACCTAACCTAACCTAACCTAACCTAACCTAACCTAACCTAACCTAACCTAACCTAACCTAACCTAACCTAACCTAACCTAACCTAACCTAACCTAACCTAACCTAACCTAACCTAACCTAACCTAACCTAACCTAACCTAACCTAACCTAACCTAACCTAACCTAACCTAACCTAACCTAACCTAACCTAACCTAACCTAACCCAGTTGCGCTCTGTCCGCTGTACCGAGCGTCACGATTTTTAACCGCTCCGCGCTAAATAATTCCCAAGTATTCGCAATTGAAAAAATTAAATAAGTGCAATATATTATTGGATTCGCGGTGAAAAGTACAAGCTAGTGGTGAAAAAATTTTCAAAATCGGACCTAAAACAACAAAAATAAACCATAACAAAGTTGCAGGCTGTGCGCCTCCTCGCGCTTCGTCGCCACCAACTTGCGTTTAATATCGGAGACTAAGTAAACTGGAACTGTGGAAGTGTAGACAGTGACCGAGACTTTGTCTGTGCAAAGTCTCAAAATTTTTCGATTAATAACACCGACGTAGTTGAACACTTTATTTGAGCGTCCGAGATACCGATTTGCTTCCCGGCTGATAGCTCGGCTGTCCGCTGCACAATTCAACCGAAACTGGGAAGGAACAAGGACTGACTGGTGAGGAATAGAGTGGCATAACAACTGGTGGCCCACTGTGTCGGGAGGCCCGGCAACGGACGTCGGGAAGAGAAGGGAGTGAGGCGACAGACGAAATCTGACGTTGGAGCGTGTTTTTCGGCGGTTTGGTTCATTTGGGCAAGGAGCTGAAGGTGCTGATTTGTGAAGGACTTGCTGAAGGCATCACCTCCCGAAAACCATCAAGATCGGGTTACGGGTTTAGCTACCAGGACGGAAACCGTGATCAACCAATCAGCGAACTTTCCAAAATTACCGCTAAACCCACGGGAACTGCGAACCAGACGTGCCGGGATTAGACGTGCCAGCTGGAAACGGGAAACTATAGACTTGGATCACTATCCTGGGACACTCCAGCGGCCAGCGACGGAGGCTTTTCTTCCCGAAATCGGCGAGCGCCAACTTCGGGGGAGCAAAATTGGACTAATATTAAGGAAATTTTATTTAAAAAATATATACATAGAAGGATTGATTACCTCCCTATCACACATAAAGATTTGGAACAGATTGGGTCAGTAAAACCCAAGATACAAACTATTTTCTCCTCAAACTCCCAAAGCATAGTACAAATTACGTAATAATATTTTCAAATTTGACTTTTTAAATTGAGCTTTTTTCAAAATTTTAATTTTATCATTCTCTCATTCTGCGTATAAAAATCGATCCCAAACTGCTTCCAAGTTCCAAAACCCCTTTTAACATCCCCTAATCAGCAAACAAAAATTAAAAATCACAGGTATCAAATTCTGAGCCTTTAGCATTAAATCACTTAAGAAAACTTTTCCAAACTTTTCCATTACCATCAGCTAACAGTTTGAAGTGAACCACCCCTTGAATTCACCCTCTTTAAATAGAAACCAACGTAAATTGTAGATGGTAAAATAAAAAACAAAGGAAAAACCGGCTGTTTTTAGTATTAATTAGTTATTGATTTGTATAAATTTTATCGATTATAGGAAGGGTAACATTACACCTAAGTATCCTAAAGTTTTTGGAACTGGGTGGTCCATAGATCCTGAGAAAACTGTTCAATTGTCCAAAGTCATAATAGGCCTAGACCGCAATAACAAGTTGGCAACGCGCGAGAGTGGTGGGATCGACAGGCGGCAACCGACCCATTACGTGTCGCGGTGCGCAACGGTCGTAACTTGGGATAGCCTACACAGGCATACGGCCCATACATTGTGATTGCTGTATTGATTTTTACCCGTTGAGAAAGTTTCTATTATTTTCACCACCACATAATACACACCGACAATAGTCCTCAAACATATATAAATAAATACTTTTTAAAATAACCGCAATACAATAACCACTATATACATACATAAGCCATAGGAAATATTTAACTCTAATATTGCATTAATAAAATATTGGATAGACACCAAAGTAATAGAAACTGTATCATACAACAGCAATCCAGTGTCTATCAAACCCATACGTAGTGGGTCGGGTGCGGCCGTCGACCGGTCCGCAGGTCACGCCTCCTTCTGACGTCACACGGCATTGAACGAGCCTTTGTTCTCTCGGCTCGCCGTGGAATGTCAAGGTCGTGCACTGAACCGTGTTGTTGTGTTGCGCGAGTTCATTGCGGGGTGGACAGAGCTTAACAAGCTGTAATAAGTAAACAAACGGAAAAAATTTTTTATTTTTATTTTATTTTATTTTTTGATTTCTTCGTATTGTTAAGTAAGTTATTGTACATAAGAACCGCTACTAAACTTAATAGTAATACATACGACTAAGGAAGGGAAACATAACAATAACAAATAGGCTCGTAACTGAAATTGTATGACTATATCTATTGGCCTATCGGTCTACAGTTGGAATTGTAGTGGTATCTGTCTGGTGGTTGCTATAATCCGGCAAAGTTATCAACCAAAAATCTCATTATAATATTATTTAATAGGGCGAGTGCGGTCGTCGTCCGCTCCGTAGGTCACGCCTCCTTATGACGCAGTAGCGGGCATTGAACGAGGCTATTGTTCTCGGCCCGTTGAATGCGACTCGTCGTTTGTTTTGATATCGGAGTGTATGAATTGCATGGGACCGCGCGGGTTAGACAGAGCCTAACAGGAAATTTTAAACTTTGACTTTTTGCATTTTGTTGGGTGGTATATTGTTTATAATACAAATTGCCATACTACAAAAATAGTAAATAAATCATAAGTATTACACAGACTTAACAATCAGACGATTAATAAAATATAGGACTGCATTATTAACTTGTCGACTCGTTTGAATTCCAGCAGCACCTATTAGATACGCGATTGTTTTGGAACTTTATTGGTATTTAGTATTAATTACACATTTACACATTGTAGCCCCCATATACAGGGCTGCAATAAATACTGACACTGGTTGGAATTACCAACCAATTAACACGGGGAAGCCTCCAACAATTACTGACACACTTGCATTGATTATTTAAGTGTTATTGAAATCATGTATGCAACCAGCCGTACTCCCGCCAAGGCAAAGATGGGGAAAAATCTATCTCCTAGAACAACAACAGGAAGACACAGTATAGGGGAGGACGCTGATGTCCAGGTTGCCGCAAAGGATAGAACCTTCTCCTCTGCGTCCCAACCTATAACAACAAAGCGGGCAGGCCCAGTCAACACGAAAATAACATCGCCCCAAGGCATAAAGCAGATTTCTCCCAAACACGCGATGACTTCGACCCCGTCCCCAGGGATCATCTCAAAGAGAGCAGCAGAGGCACAGAGGGTTCACAAAGCGGCTGTGGATTCCCTCAACGAAGCTAGGAACATGAGAACGGAAATAAAAATAGAAGTTCTCAACCTGTTGGATCAACTCCTTAGCTTAATAAAGGAATCTGAGGCAGATAGGAAGTTGGCCAAAGGCAAGGGGGACGACCGGGAGTCAGGTCGTGAACAGTGCAGTACCACTGGTACTAACGCGAATATAGGAATGGAAAATTACACGGCAAAACTTGAGGAGCACGCCAGACTATTGGCTGAAAGCAACAGTAGGATGGCGGAGCTCAAGGAAATGCTGGGCGAACAAAAGGAGACATTGCAGAGGGCGACGGCGACCTACGCCAGTGTCACCGCAAACCCCAAACCCCTAGACGCAAAAACACGTGATGATAGAAGGACGTTGCACTCTATTGTGGTCACATCAAAGAACGATCAGGAAACGGGAGATGGCGTGCTGAGCAGATTGAGAGAGGCAATGGATGCTAAAGAAGGATGGATTGAGGTTCAAAGGGTTAGGAAGGCTAAAGGAAGAAAAATAATAGTCGGACTGGGCACAAGGGAGGAGCGTGAAAAGCTAAAACAAAGACTACAGGTAGATGCGGTAGACCTAAACGTCGAGGAGGTCAGGAATAGGGACCCATTGCTGGTTCTCAGGGGTGTTCTCAACGTCCATACAGACGAAGAGGTTCTGAGGGCCCTGAGGAACCAGAATAGGGATGTCTTCCATGGCCTCGACGAGGGGGAGGACAGAATAGAAATCAAATATAGGAAAAAAGCTCGAAACCCACATACTGGTCATATCGTCGTTAGTGTCTCGCCGACTATATGGCAGAGAGCCACAGTCAAACAAACAGTGTTAATAGATCTACAGAGGGTGAGAGTAGAAGATCAATCACCCCTGGTGCAATGTACGCGCTGTCTGGGATACGGACATAGTAAAAGGTACTGCACCGAGCAGGAGGACCTCTGCGGCCATTGTGGCGGCCCGCACCAAAGATCTGAGTGTGCGGACTGGTTAGCGGGGGAGCCGCCAAAATGCAAAAACTGTATAAGAAGCAAGCTCGAGCGCGGGGAGCACAACGCATTCGACCAAACTTGCCCAGTGCGGCGAAAATGGGATGCACTGGCCCGGTCAACTATAGCTTACTCCTAAGGGCGCCCCAGGCAGAAACGGCCTGTGCAGGTTCGTGCAGGCGAACCTGCAGAGGAAAAAATTAGCAACCACTGAGCTGATGATCGAGGCGGAGAAGCGCGACATTGCGGTGGCCCTTTTGCAGGAACCGTATGTCGGCAGAGAGGGTAGGATGAGGAGTTACGGGGGAGTGCGAATCTACCAGGACATGAGAGGAAACAGAGACGGGAATGTTAAAGCTGCAATAGCAGTCTTTGACTCTAACCTGGTGGTCGTACAACACCCAAAGCTGACCACGGAAAACTTTACAGTTGTGGAAATACAAACTGAAGCTGGGAAAATAACCCTCATCTCCTGTTATTTCGAGCCAGACAAGACATTAGATCCATACCTGGAGCATTTAAATAAAATAGTGAGTACGCTCAAGCCGGAAAACTTGATCCTTGGAGGAGACGCGAACGCCAAGAGCTCATGGTGGGGAAGCCTAGAGATAGACCACAGGGGAGAAGATATGGCTAGTACACTGCATGAGCTGGGTCTTCATGTCCTCAATTCAGGCGAAACGCCTACCTTCGACACAATAAGAGGTAATAAAAGATATAAGAGCTTTGTCGATGTAACAGCTTGCTCGACAAACCTACTGGGTGCAATAGACGGCTGGAAGGTAGTAGAAGACTTGACGGGATCGGATCATAATGGCATCACATTTAACATAAAATTAGGAAAGACTGCAGGAATGCAAGTAGAGAGAACAACCAGGTTGTACAATACAAGGAAAGCAAATTGGCAAATATTTATAGAAAAAATTAACGAATTAAAGGAGGTACATAAAATAAACAAAACGGAAATAGAAAAAATAGAGGGAATAATTGAAATAGAAGACACAGTTCACAAAATAAATAAAATAATAACTGAAGCGTGCAACCATGCAATACCTAAGAAAAAACAAAAAGAAAAACTTACCGTGCCATGGTGGTCCGATCATCTCGCAGCGAAGAAGGCAGAAGTAGCGACGTTGAGGCGAAGAATTAGGAACGCGGCGCCAGTACGAAGAGCATCCGTGGTAGAGGAATACCTGGAAAAGAAAAAGAAATATGAAATTGAGGTTGTGGAGGCCCAGACCAGCAGCTGGAAAACATTTTGCGAAAGACAAGAGGGTGAGAGTGTATGGGACGGTCTGTACAGGGTCTTGCAAAGGACGGCACACCGGGCGGAAGACATACCGTTGGAGGAAGAGGGGAAGACACTAACCATAAAGGAATCAGCAGATTTCTTGGCCCGAACCTTCTATCCTAAGGATGATGTGGCAAATGACAATGATTCCCATCGGGAAATAAGGGAGACAGTCAGCAAAATGAATGTTGAGGAACATCATAAAAAATGCGACCCGGCATTCACTATGACGGAACTAAAAAACGCCACAAAATCCTTTAACCCCAAGAAGGCTCCAGGAGGTGACCACTTTACAGCTGATATCTGCCAAAAAGCTATAGAAAATGACCCGGAACTCTTCCTGCAACTTTTCAATAAATGTCTGGAATGCCACTACTATCCTGCTAAGTGGAAGGAAGCGGTGGTAGTTATTCTGAAGAAACCAGGGAAAGAAAGCTATACATCTCCCAAGTCATACAGACCAATCGGACTGCTATCGATTTTGGGAAAAATTTTCGAGAAAATGATAGTTGCCCGGCTTAAACATCACCTGCTTCCCCGAATGAGCAAGCGCCAATATGGTTTCATGCCACAAAGGAGCACCGAGGACTCCCTCTGTGCCCTGATGCAACACATACGAGCAAAGCTAGA
>NC_083506.1:15000-25000 GCF_032362555.1 Amyelois transitella
CCATACAAACGGAGGGATCGCTGCTAGCTGTGACGTCTGGCAAACTCGCGTCGAGGCTCGCACCTACGTAACGCGCGTCATAGCGCCTAACAATCGTACGTAACTCGCGTCACAGCGCTGGCCAGCGGACCGTCACGGCCCTAACTGAAGACTCCAAAGCGAGCTCCGAGACTTCGCCCCATCGTGCAGACCAGCCCAATACCTTCAGGTAAAATTGTCTTGAGGGTTTCCCCCTTCCTAAGGCGACAGGACACTCGAGTTTGGGCTCGCTCAACTCGGGATAAAAAGATCTTTCCACTGGGACCTTGTGCCCAGGGTCCAGTATCGCCATCCCCCACCCCCTGCCCCCCCCCCTCCCAAATTTTTTCGGCTGACACCGGATCTATCCGTTTCAGACGAAAATAATTTTCCTTCCCCCCCCCCTCAACCCTCCCCCCCCAAGGCACTTTTCCCCTCTGGTCATATCTCGGGAACGGCTGGAGCTAGGAAGCCCAGAAAGGGCTCATTTGAAAGGGCTCAGCAAGACCTAAAACTTGATCCCAGCAGGATCCAGGAATCGGGACCGGGAACACCAGGAACCAGGAACAAAACGGGAATTTGCCCTGCAAGGATACCCGTGCAGGTCATTGCTATATACCGCAGATTCTTGCGGTTTCAAGTCAAGACCTGCCCCCTCCCCCCGTGACCGCGTCATCAACCCCCCTTGGGCTATCTCCGGCATCATTGGAGCTACAGAGTAGCGAGACGGCTCGTTAGATTCGTCTCTGAAAATCCAAGAGATTGGCCCCAACGGAATTTGGCAACGCGGACACCGAAAACATCGGGGAGCGAATAAGAGAATCCGAGAAAACTACAAGCAGCATCACCACCGGCACGCAACCACCATCCTCGCGTCGAGCTGCGGCAGTACCGTCGACAAATAGAATAAGGTAGTTTAAGTATTTTTAAGTATTTGTAAGCAGTAAAAAAAAAAAAAAAAAAAAAAAAAAAAAAAAAAAAAAAAAAAAAAAAAAAAAAAAAATGTCTGACAATTCATCATCGCCATCCCCCGCGGCTAAGTGTCCCGCGACATCTGAGGACATCGGCGCCTCCAGCAGCGCTACGGAAGCGACGACGACGGCCCCAATTTCGCCGATCACCCGCCAGCCGCTACACGAGGGTAAGCATGAATTGGAAACACAGAAAACACACACACACACAGACTCAAACACAACACCACCTCACACGCAGGCGGCGCCCGGGACCAGCAAAGCGGCCAAACTAATAAACATGTTGAGGAAGGTAGGCAAAAGCCCACCTACAGGCCCCCTCGAAGTGGGACGCAGCTGGGCCTTGGCGCAATCTGCCAAGAAGAAGACCAAATCTGGAGGGTTGCGCAGAGCCGTAGTGGTTAAGGGCGCGCAAGTTGCTGCCAGGAGGGAGCAGGTAGACGATGCTAGACAGCTGTCGGATATCTCGCTCGATGCCTCCCTCCTCGAAACCACCCAACCCCCCAACACCCAAAAAGAAACAAATGTACCACCCAGCGTGCAGATGCAGACGTCTAAGCCAGAGGAGTCACCCTCCGCGCAGGTTCCCGAGACTCTTGAGTCTCCAGACACCAAGGGAACCCCAGAACCGCTGGAAACAACCCAAGCCCCCCCCCGGAAAGACCATTATTCCATAGTGATCTCCACCACCCCCGTAAGGGAAGATGAGGAGTCAGAGGAACTGACTCCCGCCACAAACAGCGAAGAGAAGAAGGAGCAGCTAGTGGCATGGGAGGAGGAGGGACCGGAATCCAGCTGGAACTGGGACAGCGAGGAGACAGATTTCTCCAAAAGAAGGCAGAGCATACTTCCGCCGATAGGACCACACACGGGAGTATGCAAGGACCTTGCGACAGAGGCGGCCCGGGAGTACTACCTAAAGGGGAAAGAAGCCATCGAAAGCTCCAAGACCCTGAAAAGGGAACTAAGAGCAACAGCTGTCGAGTGTATGGGCAACCTCTACGAGATCGTCCTCTCACTAGCCGAATCTAGGAACAGGCACCGCCTGAACTTGGAGATGGAACGGACGAGAGAACTAAAAAGATCTGTCTGCGTAGAGAGATTGCACCGCAAAGCGCTGGAAGACCAGCAGGCAAAATTCGAGGCGCGAATTAAGGACATGGCCGACTCCCTCAAAGGGACTTATGGATCAGTCCAAAGAATTCAGAGCTGGCTCGATTTCGAGATGGACGGAGTGGTCACCAAATCGGTGAAGGCCGCAAATCTTGAAATCAGCCACCAAACAACAGCCGAACCACCGAATAAGCCAGCCAACAGCGCTAAGATACACAAGCGCCGCCCCTTGAGGAGGACCCGGACTGCACCTGCAAGACCAGCGGGGTCCAAAAAAGTCATGGACCACCTAGAACGACTCACCAGTACCGTCGGATCTCTGGTAACAGAAATCCACTACCTTAAAGGCGACACCATCAGGGAAAAAGGAGAGACTGCTCCCCAATCTCAATCTCCAGAGCAGCAGCGACAGGAAGAACCCTCCTATAAAGAGCTTAAGGAGGAAGTCATTGAGCTGCGGATGGACATGGAGCGGATGCTTCAAGAAGTCCGCAGCCTCAGACTTGTCTCGAAGGAGGAGATTGGGGAGGAGATCCGCGAAGTAACAGCTCCCCTGATGACCAAAGCCAATAAAATACTGGACGGGGTCGAAGAGGTGAAGGACGTAACCCAGGCTAACTCTGCACACGGCACAGACGCCCGCCAAGGTTTGGGGACTGAGCTGGCACTGGCGGATACCGCCGCACACCTGGAAGGGATTCTAAACCCGATCAGGGCGGAAGTGTCCGAGATCGCCACAAACAGTCGCCGAACGATGGAGTGGTACAACTCAACCATAAAAAATGTCCCCCTTCCTGCCAAAAACCCGCAGCTGAGCAGAACCTATGCTGCGGTAGCGCGAAGCGTACCACCCAAGCCGACCAAAGCCGACCAAAAACCCGAACCACACACTGATTGTCTCTAGCGCCGACCCCAACAACACGGGCGAGAAGGTTCTAGAGGCAATCACAAAAACACTGGACTTTAAAAACACCGGTGTGGTAGTGGATCGAGTGAGGAAGGCTCGAAACAGCAAGATCTTGCTCAGCTGCGAGAACAAGGAAGACGTAAACCGGCTCAAACAACAAATAAAGACAAACTCGGCGTTAAAGGTTCAGGAGGCGAAACCGCAGAACCCGCTCGTAAAGGTCAACAACGTGATGGCATACCTCAAGGACGAAGAGATGGTCGAGCACATAAAGGCACAGAATAAAAAGTTATTTGAAGACTTGCCTGGCGACCACCAACACATCCGTCTGAGGTACCGAAAGCGAACGAGGAACCCGCTACAGTGCCATGCAGTACTCGAGGTAGCACCTCTACTCCACAAGCGCATGCTAGAGGCGGGGGCGGTCCACATAGCGATCCAAAGGAGAACCGTGGAAGACCAGTCCCCGCTAATACAGTGCGCCAAATGCCTTGGATACGGACATCCCAAGGCACTCTGCCGGGAGTCGGCGCAGTATTGCAATTACTGCGGCGGCGCCCACTCTTGGCAAGAGTGCAAAACAAGGCTGGAGGAAGGACCACCAAGGTGCAAGAACTGCAAAGACGCCAAGGCACAGAACGTCTTCCCGCACATGGCATTCAGCGACGAATGCCCGGAGAGAGAAGTGTGGGATAGACTAGCGCGTTCCAAGATAGCGTATTGCTAAAGGCAGCCACATGAATGGACCTGGCGCTCCCGGAGAGGAGACAGGGACGAAGCTGGGAATTGTACAAATCAATCTCCAGCGCTCCAAGATAGCCACAGCCGAGCTACTCAAAGTAGCAGAGGAAAAGGGAATCGCTATCGCTTTGGTGCAGGAACCGTACACCGGATCCAGCGGCAGAGTGAAGCAGTACCCCGGCACTAGAGTAATCCAGTGCTCCTCGAACATCAGCAGCCGAAACCCGGTAAAAGCAGCGATATACGTATTCGGGGACCAGTTTAGGATCACACATGATCCACAGCTGGTGTCCGAGACGGAGTCCGCAGCGGTACTGGAATCAGGCAGCTTCAGGCTTGGAGTAGTCTCAGTATACTTCGACGGGACAGCCGATATAGGTCCTTACATTGCGCGAACCAAGGCAGTATGCGAATCGCTCAACACGCCTAACGTATTACTGGCGGGAGATGTAAACGCCTGGAGTCACTGGTGGGGCAGCGAATCCGAGAACGAGAGAGGGACGGAATACTGCGCTTTTATCAACGAAATGGAATACCACATCCTCAACACCGGAAACACTCCGACCTTCGAAGTCTGGCGAAGAGACGTGCTATGCACCAGCATAGTAGACGTGACAGCGTGCAGCCCTTCACTGCTGGGAAAGATCAGGAATTGGAAAGTCGACAGAGCGCTGATCACATCAGACCATAACGCCATCACGTGCACACTGGAGCTAGGAGTGCGGCTGCAACATGCGGCAGCCCCTACTACCAGAGTATACAACACCAAAAAGGCGAACTGGTCGGCGTTCGACGAGACACTCCTGTCTTTACTAGCGGAGAGGAACATCACGCCCGCCGGAGTAGAAGAGGTAGTGTGTGGAGAGGAAATGGATATCCTGACAGATGCCTACACAACAGCAATTCGGGAAGCGTGCGAAAGCTCGATACCGAAGATAGGCAAAAAGCGCAGAGGTTCCCCCTTCCCTTGGTGGACGGAAGAGATTGAACAGCTCAAAAGGGATCTCGTTCGTAAGAAGAAGAGGATCAAGAACGCTGCTCCCCACCGGAAGGAACACGTGCTGCAAGAGTACAATGAGGCCAAGGCGTTATACGCCAAGCAATCTGCCGAGGCCCAAACTCGGAGTTGGAAGGAATTCTGTACGAAGCAGGAGAAAGAGAGCATGTGGGACGGAATCTACCGTGTCCTCAGGAAAACATCAGGTAGAAAAGAGGAGCTACTGCTTAGAGGACCGGATGGAAAGACTTTGGATCCCAAGCAGTCGGCAGTGCTACTAGCGAACACTTTCTACCCTGACGACACGGTGGAAACCGACACCCCGCACCACACTCAACTCCGGAAAATTGTACAAGAAACACCTCAAGAGAGGTTGGGAGAATTGAAAGAGGATGACCCGCCATTCACCGAAGCCGAACTGGAGGCCGTGCTGCAAGAGCAGAACCCCAAGAAGGCACCGGGACCGGACGGATTCACCTCGGACATCTGCGCCAGAGCGATCCGCTGCTCACGGGATGTGTTCATGGCGATAGCCAACAAGTGCTTAGCCATCTCCTACTTCCCCAAACAGTGGAAAATCGCACATGTAGTCATTCTCAACAAACCGGGCAAAGAAGATTACACCAGCCCGAAGTCCTATCGCCCTATAGGCCTGTTATCAGTGCTAGGGAAAACGTTAGAGAAGCTTTTTGTGAGAAGACTACAGTGGCACCTACTCCCAACCCTCAATCCAAGGCAGTACGGTTTCTTGCCGCAACGCGGAACAGAGGACGCTCTCTATGACCTGATCGGACACGTCAATGCGGAAAAGGAAGCGGGGAGATCCGTGTTGATCGTGTCACTGGACATAGAGGGGGCCTTCGACAACGCGTGGTGGCCGGCTCTAATGAACCAGCTGAGGCTCAGACGCTGCCCCAAAAACTTATACCTGATGGTGGACTCATACCTCAAGGACAGAAAGATAGTCGTCAACTATGCGGGAGAAACCAGCGAAAGGGATACCACGAAAGGATGTGTTCAAGGCTCGATCGGGGGCCCCACCTTCTGGAACATTATCTTGGATCCCCTCTTGCATAGGCTATCGTCAGAGGAAGTTTACTGCCAGGCGTTCGCAGACGATGGAGTTCTGGTGTTCTCCGGTAAGACCGTAGAGGGAATGGAGGATCGCGTCAACAGAGTATTGGAGATGACGGTAGAGTGGGGGAAGGAAAACAAGCTGAACTTCGCAGCACACAAGACGCAAGTCATGTTGCTGACAAAAAAACTGAAGTACACCCCCCCCCATATCACCATGTCCGGAACGACTCTGACTCTGGTCGACGAGATTAAACTCCTAGGACTCACCATAGACAGGTGGCTCAACTTCAACACTCACGTGCGAAACATCTGCACAAAAGCGGCCAGCATCTACAAACAACTGACATGCGCCGCGAGAGTCACCTGGGGACTGAACACAGAAATCATCAGAACCCTGTACGTTGCAGTGATAGAACCTATCGTAACGTATGGGGCCTGCGCATGGGCAAAAGCGTCTGAGAACATCACAAACAGAAAAGCGCTAGACACACTCCAGAGGGGTTTCGCGCAAAGGATCTGCAAGGCATACAGAACAACGTCACTGCCGGCAGCGTTAATCCTAGCGGGAATCCTACCGCTCGATCTCAGAATCCAGGAAGTTGCGTCCCTATACGAGGCGAAGAAAGGGCTCTCCGTCGATTTCCTACCACCGCATCGTAAACTCGAGGAGATTGTTAAAGCCAAAGATTTACCACACCCGGCTTCTCAAATCGAACTAGAGTACACTCTGCTCGAGGATATGACAGATGCCACCCAAACTGCCCTCCAGATTACTGGCCCACAGGTGTATACCGACGGGAGTAAAATGGAGGGCAAGGTGGGAGCGGCACTAACGTGGTGGGAAAGTGGGAAGGAGATACACAGCCAAGTCTTCAGCCTGGACCCCACGTGTACCGTGTTCCAATCTGAATTGTATGCACTCCACAGGGCGGTGTCCAGAGCGCTGGAGAGCGAAGAGGAAGCGATCAACATCCTTAGCGACTCAAGATCGTCGTTGGAATTGTTGTGCAGTACTCGGCTCACCCATCCTCTGGCAAAGGCTATCAGAGAGAGCATAGCAGTAATACGGTCGCGAGGGAGAAGGGTTCGCCTGTTCTGGCTCAGAGCCCACGTGGGCACGGCAGGAAACGAAAGGGCGGACGAGCTTGCCAAAGAGGGAGCCTCGAAAGAGAATCTCTCTCCCGATTACGCAGAAGTCCCGCTGTCATACGTCAGAAGAAAGATCAGGGAGGAATCTATCGCCAGATGGCAAGACAGATTCGATACTGCCTCCCAAGGTGCGGTAACGAGAACGTTCTTCCCCGATGTAAGTAAAGCTTACAGCTTCGTGCGAGGAACGAATCTAAACCACCTGCACGTTCAAATTCTGACGGGTCACGGCGGCTTCGGAGAATACTTGTACCGGTTCAAGTTGAAAGACAGTCCCGGATGCGAGTGCGACCCGAACGTCAGCGAATCGGTATGGCACATAATACTCGACTGCCCCAGGTTTCAAACTGCCCGTTACAACCTGGAGTGTGTCTGCAACCAAAAGTTGGGAAGGGAAGTGCTGAGCGACCTGCTCCATAACAAAAGCACAAAGGACCACTTCCTCAAATACATCGAGGAAGTCGCAGCAATCGCAACAAAGCGCAACAAGGCCACGGCTGGCGAGGCGCAACCCTCCTCGAACACACAAACACAAACACAAACCACACACACACAAGGGCAGCAGTGCTCATTTGGCAGCGAAGACCTATTGCCAAATCTCTTGCACTCAGCCGAGGCCGGCAAGCCCAGGCTCAGGGTCCGAGGAGTTGCCATGTTCATGAACAACAACTCGGAACGAGTGGGAGTGGCCTTCTGCAACGACAGGGCGAAGACAAACGTCTACATCTCACCGGGACTCGGTCTCCTATTGAACGGAAGCACAAGCAAAACTACCATGCGTCGTAAAATCTACGACGCCTTACCAACGGTATCAGTGGGGGGTCAGCGGTGTCGGATAGTGCGGAGGAAGAACAAAACCATCGCACTGTTCGCCACTGACGACAACTCCACAGCCTTCCAGAAGGTGTGCAGCGTGCTGAAGGACATAGGGAACTGGAGAACGGGAGATACTCACACTCCTAAAGTGCTAAGCGTGGACGTCATGGCAGTGTCTCACCACACGGGCGAAACCCGGGACCACCTGGGTGCCCTTACAGCCTCGCAACACCACGAGGTAGTGGTATACGAAAACAGAGGTCAAGATCTCGGTTTTCTTTTGAGACGCGGACAGGGCGAAAGCGAGGCCGCTGCGAATCGCGGGGGACTTCCGAGTCAATCTCGGGACTCCAGCGGATCGGAGAGGCTGCAACAAGCGCTCGAGGAGGAGAGTCGCCAGTCGAAGCGGATAGTCACCGACCAGGACGAAGATAGGAAGAAGTCCACGGTCACCTCGCTCCTAAACCGAATGGCCCAGGCGATCGCAGGCCCAGTGGGAGAGAAAATGAGCAAACTCAGAAGAACGGTACTACAGGAAACGGCAGTGGCAAAATTCACAACCCCATCGACGTCCCGCCAAGAGGTTACGCAGACCACCCAGCGAACCAGAGCGGACATGGGACTTGTGACCCCCCCCTGGCTGAAGCCGGCGAACGATCAGCTGGCCCATATGGAGAACGCTCTACGAGAGTTCATAGCGATAACGGTTGCCACGCGCAAAGTCAATGAAGATATCTGCAGTGCTATATTGCGGACTTACAAGCGTGGCAACATAAAATCGCTCGAAGTGAAGCTAGAGGAAGCGGAGGCTGCAGTTTACGACCTCGACGCACAACGTGTGATACACGGGAAGGCGTGGGGGGAGTACATGGCGGCATACTGCGCAACCGAGGGCTTCATAGAACTCGAAAAGAGCCAGCCGGAAGAGGAGGGCCACATTCGGGCCATAAATCCTCCAAAAGACCCGAAGGTTGTGGTCGCCAAGTGCACCAGAGTAATGCTGGAAGACAGAATCCTCGAAATGGCTAAAACCATCTTCGGGGACCTGACAGAAGGCAACAGGCTGGAATGCTTGGCGGTACCAACATTCACATGGGTGAACGGAGTGCCCGGATGTGGAAAAACCACATGGGTAGTCGCTAATGTCAACATAGAAAGCGACCTCATCGTGACCGCCACAAGGGAAGCAGTCAAAGATCTCAGGGACAAACTGACACCGAAGATCGGGGAAGAACGAGCTAAACAGCGAGTTCGAACCATGGCTTCACTATTAGTGAACGGAATGAAGAAGGGTGAAACGTGCAACCGCCTCGTGGTAGACGAAGCCCTAATGAATCATTTCGGATCTATAGTAATGGCCATCAAGATCGCAGGAGCCAGCGAGACCATGCTGATCGGAGACCAAAACCAGCTTCCCTATATCGACCGACACAACCTGTTTCTTCTGAAATACTGCAGACCCCACAAAATCACGTCTGTCACTAAAGAATTGTTGTGTACGTACAGAAACCCGCAAGACGTGGCATATGCCCTAGGAGAAATCTATAGCGGCATCTACTCGGCCAAAAATCTCACGCGCTCCCTGAAGCTGAAGGAGTATGGAGGGGCTGTTATCCCGAAGTTGAATGATACATTGTATCTTACCCACACCCAGGCTGAGAAGGAACTCCTAATTGGCCAGGGATACGGAACCAACTCGGGCTCTTGCACCCTCACTATACATGAAGCACAAGGTCGAACGTTCGAGACAGTGGTGATTGTACGTACAACATCAAAAAAATCCAATCTGCTTATGAGCGTCCCGCACGCGGTGGTTGCGATCTCCAGACACACGAAGACCTGTGTGTACTACGTGGATAACACAAAGAACGACGCAGTAGCTCGTTTTATCCAACGTGCAGAGAGAGCAACCGACGCTTCCATCAGGGACTACAACCTCAAAATGGCGATCTGGAACGGTGACGACGTAAAGAGGGACAGTATACTCGCTTTCGAAGCGGGGCTGGAGGAAGCCTAAAAACACCCCCCTCAAAACACAGACAGCAGCCACCGGCGGGGCCGGCGGCAATGATATGACAAGACAAAAAGAATAAAATGACAAAAAAAAAAAAAAAAAAAAAAAATATTTTTGACAAAAAAAAAAAAAAAAAAAAATTTTTTATTAGCTTTAGTTCTAATTCATAAGACGATTGAGCGGAGCATCAGTATGAG
>NC_083506.1:27500-40000 GCF_032362555.1 Amyelois transitella
AACCTAACCTAACCTAACCTAACCTAACCTAACCTAACCTAACCTAACCTAACCTAACCTAACCTAACCTAACCTAACCTAACCTAACCTAACCTAACCTAACCTAACCTAACCTAACCTAACCTAACCTAACCTAACCTAACCTAACCTAACCTAACCTAACCTAACCTAACCTAACCTAACCTAACCTAACCTAACCTAACCTAACCTAACCTAACCTAACCTAACCTAACCTAACCTAACCTAACCTAACCTAACCTAACCTAACCTAACCTAACCTAACCTAACCTAACCTAACCTAACCTAACCTAACCTAACCTAACCTAACCTAACCTAACCTAACCTAACCTAACCTAACCTAACCTAACCTAACCTAACCTAACCTAACCTAACCTAACCTAACCTAACCTAACCTAACCTAACCTAACCTAACCTAACCTAACCTAACCTAACCTAACCTAACCTAACCTAACCTAACCTAACCTAACCTAACCTAACCTAACCTAACCTAACCTAACCTAACCTAACCTAACCTAACCTAACCTAACCTAACCTAACCTAACCTAACCTAACCTAACCTAACCTAACCTAACCTAACCTAACCTAACCTAACCTAACCTAACCTAACCTAACCTAACCTAACCTAACCTAACCTAACCTAACCTAACCTAACCTAACCTAACCTAACCTAACCTAACCTAACCTAACCTAACCTAACCTAACCTAACCTAACCTAACCTAACCTAACCTAACCTAACCTAACCTAACCTAACCTAACCTAACCTAACCTAACCTAACCTAACCTAACCTAACCTAACCTAACCTAACCTAACCTAACCTAACCTAACCTAACCTAACCTAACCTAACCTAACCTAACCTAACCTAACCTAACCTAACCTAACCTAACCTAACCTAACCTAACCTAACCTAACCTAACCTAACCTAACCTAACCTAACCTAACCTAACCTAACCTAACCTAACCTAACCTAACCTAACCTAACCTAACCTAACCTAACCTAACCTAACCTAACCTAACCTAACCTAACCTAACCTAACCTAACCTAACCTAACCTAACCTAACCTAACCTAACCTAACCTAACCTAACCTAACCTAACCTAACCTAACCTAACCTAACCTAACCTAACCTAACCTAACCTAACCTAACCTAACCTAACCTAACCTAACCTAACCTAACCTAACCTAACCTAACCTAACCTAACCTAACCTAACCTAACCTAACCTAACCTAACCTAACCTAACCTAACCTAACCTAACCTAACCTAACCTAACCTAACCTAACCTAACCTAACCTAACCTAACCTAACCTAACCTAACCTAACCTAACCTAACCTAACCTAACCTAACCTAACCTAACCTAACCTAACCTAACCTAACCTAACCTAACCTAACCTAACCTAACCTAACCTAACCTAACCTAACCTAACCTAACCTAACCTAACCTAACCTAACCTAACCTAACCTAACCTAACCTAACCTAACCTAACCTAACCTAACCTAACCTAACCTAACCTAACCTAACCTAACCTAACCTAACCTAACCTAACCTAACCTAACCTAACCTAACCTAACCTAACCTAACCTAACCTAACCTAACCTAACCTAACCTAACCTAACCTAACCTAACCTAACCTAACCTAACCTAACCTAACCTAACCTAACCTAACCTAACCTAACCTAACCTAACCTAACCTAACCTAACCTAACCTAACCTAACCTAACCTAACCTAACCTAACCTAACCTAACCTAACCTAACCTAACCTAACCTAACCTAACCTAACCTAACCTAACCTAACCTAACCTAACCTAACCTAACCTAACCTAACCTAACCTAACCTAACCTAACCTAACCTAACCTAACCTAACCTAACCTAACCTAACCTAACCTAACCTAACCTAACCTAACCTAACCTAACCTAACCTAACCTAACCTAACCTAACCTAACCTAACCTAACCTAACCTAACCTAACCTAACCTAACCTAACCTAACCTAACCTAACCTAACCTAACCTAACCTAACCTAACCTAACCTAACCTAACCTAACCTAACCTAACCTAACCTAACCTAACCTAACCTAACCTAACCTAACCTAACCTAACCTAACCTAACCTAACCTAACCTAACCTAACCTAACCTAACCTAACCTAACCTAACCTAACCTAACCTAACCTAACCTAACCTAACCTAACCTAACCTAACCTAACCTAACCTAACCTAACCTAACCTAACCTAACCTAACCTAACCTAACCTAACCTAACCTAACCTAACCTAACCTAACCTAACCTAACCTAACCTAACCTAACCTAACCTAACCTAACCTAACCTAACCTAACCTAACCTAACCTAACCTAACCTAACCTAACCTAACCTAACCTAACCTAACCTAACCTAACCTAACCTAACCTAACCTAACCTAACCTAACCTAACCTAACCTAACCTAACCTAACCTAACCTAACCTAACCTAACCTAACCTAACCTAACCTAACCTAACCTAACCTAACCTAACCTAACCTAACCTAACCTAACCTAACCTAACCTAACCTAACCTAACCTAACCTAACCTAACCTAACCTAACCTAACCTAACCTAACCTAACCTAACCTAACCTAACCTAACCTAACCTAACCTAACCTAACCTAACCTAACCTAACCTAACCTAACCTAACCTAACCTAACCTAACCTAACCTAACCTAACCTAACCTAACCTAACCTAACCTAACCTAACCTAACCTAACCTAACCTAACCTAACCTAACCTAACCTAACCTAACCTAACCTAACCTAACCTAACCTAACCTAACCTAACCTAACCTAACCTAACCTAACCTAACCTAACCTAACCTAACCTAACCTAACCTAACCTAACCTAACCTAACCTAACCTAACCTAACCTAACCTAACCTAACCTAACCTAACCTAACCTAACCTAACCTAACCTAACCTAACCTAACCTAACCTAACCTAACCTAACCTAACCTAACCTAACCTAACCTAACCTAACCTAACCTAACCTAACCTAACCTAACCTAACCTAACCTAACCTAACCTAACCTAACCTAACCTAACCTAACCTAACCTAACCTAACCTAACCTAACCTAACCTAACCTAACCTAACCTAACCTAACCTAACCTAACCTAACCTAACCTAACCTAACCTAACCTAACCTAACCTAACCTAACCTAACCTAACCTAACCTAACCTAACCTAACCTAACCTAACCTAACCTAACCTAACCTAACCTAACCTAACCTAACCTAACCTAACCTAACCTAACCTAACCTAACCTAACCTAACCTAACCTAACCTAACCTAACCTAACCTAACCTAACCTAACCTAACCTAACCTAACCTAACCTAACCTAACCTAACCTAACCTAACCTAACCTAACCTAACCTAACCTAACCTAACCTAACCTAACCTAACCTAACCTAACCTAACCTAACCTAACCTAACCTAACCTAACCTAACCTAACCTAACCTAACCTAACCTAACCTAACCTAACCTAACCTAACCTAACCTAACCTAACCTAACCTAACCTAACCTAACCTAACCTAACCTAACCTAACCTAACCTAACCTAACCTAACCTAACCTAACCTAACCTAACCTAACCTAACCTAACCTAACCTAACCTAACCTAACCTAACCTAACCTAACCTAACCTAACCTAACCTAACCTAACCTAACCTAACCTAACCTAACCTAACCTAACCTAACCTAACCTAACCTAACCTAACCTAACCTAACCTAACCTAACCTAACCTAACCTAACCTAACCTAACCTAACCTAACCTAACCTAACCTAACCTAACCTAACCTAACCTAACCTAACCTAACCTAACCTAACCTAACCTAACCTAACCTAACCTAACCTAACCTAACCTAACCTAACCTAACCTAACCTAACCTAACCTAACCTAACCTAACCTAACCTAACCTAACCTAACCTAACCTAACCTAACCTAACCTAACCTAACCTAACCTAACCTAACCTAACCTAACCTAACCTAACCTAACCTAACCTAACCTAACCTAACCTAACCTAACCTAACCTAACCTAACCTAACCTAACCTAACCTAACCTAACCTAACCTAACCTAACCTAACCTAACCTAACCTAACCTAACCTAACCTAACCTAACCTAACCTAACCTAACCTAACCTAACCTAACCTAACCTAACCTAACCTAACCTAACCTAACCTAACCTAACCTAACCTAACCTAACCTAACCTAACCTAACCTAACCTAACCTAACCTAACCTAACCTAACCTAACCTAACCTAACCTAACCTAACCTAACCTAACCTAACCTAACCTAACCTAACCTAACCTAACCTAACCTAACCATCTTTAGTGTGTCCACCCCTGCTTGTGATACCTCCATCTCTTCGTCTTGACGCCGCCATCGATTCTGCATACCAGTCGTCTCCATCCAATTGAATTTTTCATACTATTTTGTCGATTTTCTTCTGTAACGGTCCATATATAATTCAAACATCCATTTTAGTGTAAAATCCGAATTTTTTCTTCCGAACCCCCCCCAAATTACTTCTGATTAGTGTTCCGGCTGCCTACCCCATCATTTTGAGCCATCCCCGGACAAAATACGCGAAAAATTCGCCCCCCCGCCCACCCTAGTTTCATCAGGTAGGTATTGTTCTTCCGGTCCCAAAAATAGTATTTAAATAGATTTAATCTCTTTAGAAGCAATAGTTTTAATTTACAGACTGTTTTGAATTTTCGTATCCTAATAAATTTCATTTATCCACCGACGAGACCATGGGGCTCACCCGGTCTCCCACCCGGAAGGAGGCGACTAATCGACCTCCCCCTGCACCCCCCAATCGCCCTTCGCGATCTTCCTCTCCCGTGCCAGGCCATTCCAGGGCCTTTGCAACTGCAACTCGCCTTTCCGAGCGCCCTCGTGTCAACATTATGCCTATTACTGAGAGTGATGATCTTGATCTTGATCTTGACATACTGAGAGTGATGATCTTGATCTTGATCTTGACATCTTAACATCCGGCTTAGACCTTCAATTTTCCGAATCAGACATGCCCCACCTTCGGTACATGTCTGACACCGAAGTAGCCAGTACACCCGAAGTGAGCGACGCTATCGCTGCCTCCTCACAATCATCCGCCAAAGTTGTGCCCGCTCGCAAACCTACAGCAACTAAGTCCACCAAATCCAGCGCAATGATCATCGAACTACCTGCCCGTTCCGAAGATGTGAAAAGTATGGACACCTTCATGGCGGTAGTTACAAAGTTAACGTACACCATCAATAAAGCAGTAAACGAAGGAAAAAGCGTCACTGCCACCAACAAGCGGCTCATTGCGGCGGCGGCGCAGGAGATACAAAGATCTGCGCAGGCGTTGGTAAAGGTCAAGGAGACCGGGCCAACGGTCGCGATTGCGCCGACTCCTCCGACTCCGGAGATCCTCCCGGACCAGAGCACATTGCTCTCGATTATTCGGGAGAGTATCCGCGAGGAACTAAAGGCCATGACGCCGACGCCAGCGCCCTCTCCACCAGTGCCTGCAAAATCCTTCGCCGCGGCCGTGGCGACGCCCTCCCCCCCTAAGAGCATTCCTCCACCTTCGCGCACCTTGCCCTCCATCATCATCAAAGCAAAGGAGACTAGCGACAAACAGCAGCCAGTCGTGCTTGACGAGTTTAAGAAGAATATCTCATTCCGTAGAACAACATTCGCTCCCTCGAAGGTAAAACCCTTGCGCCAGAACATGCTCAAAGTAGAGTTCGACACCAATGAGCAGCGCGACCAAATCCTCCAAAAAGTGAACAACATCCCCGGCATTGCAGCTGAAGAGTCGAAGCTCCGTCGCCCTCTCATTATCTTGAAGGGGATTAGCAAAGAGGTCCAGAGGGAGGAACTGGTGGACATCATAAGCCACCAGAACCAAATCCCCAGCGAAGAAATCCGCCTTTGCTTCCTCTTGAACAATCGAAACGAGCGCTTTTACAACGCGGTGTTGGAGGTGGCCCCGGCGATCCGGCGCAGACTGGTCGAAGGGGAGCGCGCGAATGTGGAGCACCAGCGGGTGCACGTGGCGGACTTCAGCCGCTTCGTGCAGTGCTATAAGTGCCTGCAGTTGCACCGCAGAGTCCCACCCGTGCGCCCACTGTGGCTCCACTGCGCACCAGGTCAACTCGTGCCCCGACCGCGCCGATCCCAACAAAAAGTGTTGCGTTAATTGCAAGGCTGTGCGTAGCGCTAACACTTGCCACTCTGCCACCGACAACAAATTGTGCCCTCGCATAGTCAACGCCATCAAAGCTCTCCAGGATAGCACCGACTATGGCTATTAGCAGCACGTTGGTCGCTCTCGATGCAATGATGTGCCCTCAGAAGAAGGAGGAGCCTTGTAATTGTGATCCAACGCCCTGTCTAAACGTGAAGTCGCTTTGCAAAATTAATATCACTTGTCAATTATAGTCACAAACCTAAATATAGCAGATCAATGGCACCCAATATTAAAAACATAGTTTTCGATAAATAGCGAAGATGGGTATCTGTATCAAATAGCAGAGACCCATCAACGCTACAATTATCAACAGTAACATCTACTATACCCATCTAATAAATGAGTTATCGCCACACAAACAACTAAGCATCTTAAAAAAAAAAAAAAAAAAAAAAAAAACCTAACCTAACCTAACCTAACCTAACCTAACCTAACCTAACCTAACCTAACCTAACCTAACCTAACCTAACCTAACCTAACCTAACCTAACCTAACCTAACCTAACCTAACCTAACCTAACCTAACCTAACCTAACCTAACCTAACCTAACCTAACCTAACCTAACCTAACCTAACCTAACCTAACCTAACCTAACCTAACCTAACCTAACCTAACCTAACCTAACCTAACCTAACCTAACCTAACCTAACCTAACCTAACCTAACCTAACCTAACCTAACCTAACCTAACCTAACCTAACCTAACCTAACCTAACCTAACCTAACCTAACCTAACCTAACCTAACCTAACCTAACCTAACCTAACCTAACCTAACCTAACCTAACCTAACCTAACCTAACCTAACCTAACCTAACCTAACCTAACCTAACCTAACCTAACCTAACCTAACCTAACCTAACCTAACCTAACCTAACCTAACCTAACCTAACCTAACCTAACCTAACCTAACCTAACCTAACCTAACCTAACCTAACCTAACCTAACCTAACCTAACCTAACCTAACCTAACCTAACCTAACCTAACCTAACCTAACCTAACCTAACCTAACCTAACCTAACCTAACCTAACCTAACCTAACCTAACCTAACCCCGAGTCTGCTTCGAGCCGTCGTGGAGTGCAGACGTGCTCCGACGCGCTCCGCGAAATAAATCTGCAAAAAAATAAAAATTATTGTGAAAATTAAATAAAATTAAATAAATTTGTGTAGTAAAGTGTTCTGTGTCGCTGCAAAGTATACCTGGATACTAAGAACCCTCAAGAACTGAATAGGATTGAGAGGATTTTCCGGATTTGCGGCGAGCCAGACATATAACCTGGACAAACCCTCACGTAAGGTGAGCAAGTGGATTTCTTGGTGTGACAACCCCTAAGTTAGGCCTTCGTGACCATAAGAAACCCATCGTTTCAAGAAAATTTTATTTTTATACTGTTTTAAATAATTGACTCCTACCCCCATCTTTTTAAAAAATTTTATACATTATACTGTATATTCTCAATCTCTTTTACAACTTTTACAAATTTACGTTTTAAATCATGACAAACCCAAGACCAAAGACTGTAACCTTCAGTAAAACCCTCAACTACAATGAGGATGACACCCCCTCACCCACTCATATTCAGAGTGACTCGTCTTTGTCGGATTCCCCCTCAAGGGAACCTGCCGTGGAATGGGCCACCCCCATAACAAGAAGCAAATATATTCAGCACTATCCCAGAACGCCGCTTTTAAGAGAGGAGAATCGACGGAAGATACTGACTGATGACGATAGGGACAGGCTGGGCCGCGGCATCCGAGATCTCCTGGAAGCAGCTATAAACGAGGTCGAAACTGCGCTTAGACTGAAGCGTACGACTAAGGACTCAGTCATACAAAAATTAAGAGAGGCGGATGACCTGGGATGACCTGGTGTGTGACTTAGCAATCTACCAGGATTTGCAGAATCTCACGCCGGGTCAAAACCCAAGCGTGCGCACACAGACCTCCCCTGCTCCTCAGGAAGAGGAAAAACAAGAAAAACAAGAAAAACAGGAGGACATAACGAAATTCCTGAACATGCTGGTCGTTCGACTCGACGAAAACTCCAGGAGTATAAAGGAGCTTAAGGAGTCAATCGACAACCGAAGCGAAGTAGGAACAGGTACATCCACACATGCTCCAACCTACGCACAGATTGCAGCCACAACGAAGGAATCGCCCGTCACCCTACACTCCGTGATTGTCAACGACAAGAAAGGAGTGGAGACGGGTGACGAGGTGTTGGATAGAATACGGGACATAGCGGGAGAAGGCGGGGAATGGATTCGAATTGAAAAAGTCAGGAAAACCCGGGACCGAAAATTAATACTGAGTTGTAAAACAAAAGAGGGTAAAGAAAAATTAAAAGCAAGAATCAATAACATCGAAAAACTAGAAGTCAAGGACATCGAAAATAAAAACCCCCTCCTCATTTTTAAACATGTAATTAAGTGCAATACCAATAAAGAAATAATAGAAAAAATTGTCGAACAAAATAACAAAATTATTCGAGAATTGGAGGTGGACGAGAAAAATATAATAGTCAAATTTCGCAAAAAGTCCAGGAACCCGCTGTTGGAGCATGTTGTGGCAAGCGTCCCCCCCAGGATGTGGCGTGCCGTGGTCGATGCTGGCTCAGTGCGCATCGATATGCAGCGGATCCATGTGGAGGACTATTCTCCACTGGTCCAATGCTCGATGTGCCTGGGCTACGGCCACGGCAGGCGCCATTGCAGGGAGACAGTCGAGAGGTGCAGCCATTGCGGTGGGGAGCACCAGAGGGCGGCGTGTCAAAGCTGGATGGCGGGAGCCGTCCCATCGTGCCTGAACTGCCGGGCAGACCGAAGCGCGGTAAGTGATAATCACAACGCCTTCAGCTCTGCTTGTCAGGTCAGGCAAAGGTGGGAGGCTCTCGCCAGGTCCAGAATTGCATACGCGTGAGTCTGGGTTTTGTGGTATCTCGGGCGTGCCGCGGCACACCGATTGCCAAGTTGATGAGTGATAGGTCATTAAACTATGCAATAATGACAGGCATGCTGCGACACGTGCGAGAAAACCGGAAAACAGGACTCGGCTCACATAATAATGCACAGGTGGCTCCGCATCAGAAAATAATTTATATTTGCTGACGCGTAAACACATAAAGTGCAATAGTATGTTAAAATAGTATAATTATATATAAGGGATTTTAATTGGGTGATTTAGTATCTAAGTAGTTATAAGTATACATATACCTGTTTTAAAAGCTTTGACTCGATAATTTTTATCCAAATAATGATAATCAATGACGGTAGAATTTTAATAAAAGACGGCTGTAAGATAAATATTTGACAAGTACCCTGTATATATTAAGCCGATGACTAAGTAATTGCAAATCATGCTCATTAATAATAAAAGAGTATAAACGAAGTTGATTAACGAATATTTAGCAGTAACCACAAAATTAGGTAAAATAACAAAGACGTGACAGAATGTGAATACATAGTAATAATTGTTATAAATAGATAAAAAATGACTCAAGTAAGAAAATAATGTTTGTAATTGTTGCAACTAGGAACTAAGATAATTGATAAAAAAAAAAAAAAATATGTTATGTATAAAGTTATATTTTATAAGTATATGACTAATAATTCACTATTGTATTACAAAGAAGCAGACTAAGTGATGTATTAAGTTAAGTTTTAGTTTATCACATATTCTGTAAATAATAGCGTCTTACAATGTCTCTGTACCCTTATAGAGTGTTATTGCAATAAACTCCCCCTGGGTGTGGTGTAACACCCGGGGGAAAACTATAAATTAAAAAAAACCTAACCTAACCTAACCTAACCTAACCTAACCTAACCTAACCTAACCTAACCTAACCTAACCTAACCTAACCTAACCTAACCTAACCTAACCTAACCTAACCTAACCTAACCTAACCTAACCTAACCTAACCTAACCTAACCTAACCTAACCTAACCTAACCTAACCTAACCTAACCTAACCTAACCTAACCTAACCTAACCTAACCTAACCTAACCTAACCTAACCTAACCTAACCTAACCTAACCTAACCTAACCTAACCTAACCTAACCTAACCTAACCTAACCTAACCTAACCTAACCTAACCTAACCTAACCTAACCTAACCTAACCTAACCTAACCTAACCTAACCTAACCTAACCTAACCTAACCTAACCTAACCTAACCCAAAAAATAGTATTTGAATAGATTTAATCTCTTTAGAAGTAATAGTTTTAATTTACAGTCTGTTTTGAATTTTCATATCCTAATAAATTTCATTTTTTCACCGACGAGACCATGGGGCTCACCCGGTCTCCCACCCGGAAGGAGGCGACTAATCGACCTCCCCCTGCACCCCCCAATCGCCCTTCGCGATCTTCCTCTCCCGTGCCAGGCCATTCCAGGGCCTTTGCAACTGCAACTCGCCTTTCTGAGCGCCCTCGTGTCAACATTATGCCCATTAGTGAGAGTGATGATCTTGATCTTGATCTTGACATCCTAACATCCGGCTTAGACCTTCAATTTTCCGAATCAGACATGCCCCACCTTCGGTACATGTCTGACACCGAAGTAGCCAGTACACCCGAAGTGAGCGACGCTATCGCTGCCTCCTCACAATCATCCGCCAAAGTTGTGCCCGCTCGCAAACCTACAGCAACTAAGTCCACCAAATCCAGCGCAATGATCATTGAACTACCTGCCCGTTCCGAAGAGGTGAAAAGTATGGACACCTTCATGGCGGTAGTTACAAAGTTAACGTACACCATCAATAAAGCAGTAAACGAAGGAAAGAGCGTCACTGCCACCAACAAGCGGCTCATCGCGGCGGCGGCGCAGGAGATACAAAGATCTGCGCAGGCGTTGGTAAAGGTCAAGGAGACCGGGCCAACGGTCGCGATTGCGCCGACTCCTCCGACTCCGGAGATCCTCCCGGACCAGAGCACATTGCTCTCGATTATTCGGGAGAGTATCCGCGAGGAACTAAAGGCCATGACACCGACGCCAGCGCCCTCTCCACCAGTGCCTGCAAAATCCTTCGCCGCGGCCGTGGCGACGCCCTCCCCCCCTAAGAGCATTCCTCCACCTTCGCGCACCTTGCCCTCCATCATCATCAAAGCAAAGGAGACTAGCGACAAACAGCAGCCAGTCGTGCTTGACGAGTTCAAGAAGAATATCTCATTCCGTAGAACAACATTCGCTCCCTCGAAGGTAAAACCCTTGCGCCAGAACATGCTCAAAGTAGAGTTCGACACCAATGAGCAGCGCGACCAAATCCTCCAAAAAGTGAACAACATCCCCGGCATTGCAGCTGAAGAGTCGAAGCTCCGTCGCCCTCTCATTATCTTGAAGGGGATTAGCAAAGAGGTCCAGAGGGAGGAACTGGTGGACATCATAAGCCACCAGAACCAAATCCCCAGCGAAGAAATCCGCCTTTGCTTCCTCTTGAACAATCGAAACGAGCGCTTTTACAACGCGGTGTTGGAGGTGGCCCCGGCGATCCGGCGCAGGCTGGTCGAGGGTGAGCGCGCGAACGTGGAGCACCAGCGGGTGCACGTGGCGGACTTCAGCCGCTTCGTGCAGTGCTATAAGTGCCTGCAGTTCGGTCACACTAACAACAAGTGCACCGCAGAGTCCCACCCGTGCGCCCACTGTGGCTCCACTGCGCACCAGGTCAACTCGTGCCCCGACCGCGCCGATCCCAACAAAAAGTGTTGCGTTAATTGCAAGGCTGTGCGCAGCGCTAACACTTGCCACTCTGCCACCGACAACAAATTGTGCCCTCGTATAGTTAATGCCATTAAAGCATTACAAGACAGCACTGACTACGGGTATTAGTAACAAATCGTCCGCCCATGCTGCAAATATGCGCCTCAACGAGAAGGTAGAGCATTGCAATTGTAATTTTAACGCCTTTCAAAATATGGAAGACTCGCCATGTGATAACATATCACAAATTATTCAAATAGTCACAATTCTTAGTTAAAGCAGATCAATGGCGCCTAATATCAAAAAAACATGGCTCTAGATAATTAGCGAAGATGGGTATCTGTATCAAATAGCAGAGACCCATCAACGCTATACTTATCAAGCAGTTATACTCAGTATACCCATTTAATAAATAATCCGTTGCCAAACAAACAACTTAGCATCTCAAAAAAAAAAAAAAAAAAAAAAAAAAAAACCTAACCTAACCTAACCTAACCTAACCT
>NC_083506.1:42500-45000 GCF_032362555.1 Amyelois transitella
TAACCTAACCGTCTGCTTCGAGCGCTCGACGAGAGCGGACGTGTCCGGAGCGCTCTGCAAATAAAATAAATGTAAAAAAAAAAAAAAAAAAAAAATTAGTGATAAAATAGTGAAAAATTCGGTAAAAATTCTTAAAAAAATCGGTAAAATAGAAAATAAGTGTGAAAAGTGTTGGGATGCAGTGTTGATCCCTGGACTCCGTCAACTTCCTGGCTGGACCCGCTGGCTTAGCTGGCTCCGCTGGAATTAATCGCGATCCTGTTGGGAAGTGCCACGAAGGAGAAAAATACAGCAAGTAAATTGGATATTTGTTGTTTTAAAGTTTTAGCCCTTGACCCCCATAATTTCATTTTAACTATATTTCATTTTTACTTTATACAATTTATATTGTATTGTTCATTTCTACAACTTTTACAATTTTACATTTTAAATCATGACGCATAACCCAACGCCAAAGACCGTATCATTTAAAAAAACCCTCACATACCATGAGGACAATACCCCCTCACCCACCCAAATTCAGACGGATTCCTCTTTATCAGACTCCCCCCCTAGTATATCTGCAGCGGAATGGGCTACCCCCAGAACCAGAAACAAATTTATTCAACACTACCCCAAAACGCCGCTCTTAAAAGAGGAAGAACGGCGCAAGATATTAACGGACGACGATAGGGATAAGCTGGGGGGCGACATAAGACATCTCCTACAAGCTGCCATGAACGAGGTAGAAACGGCGCTGAGATTAAAGAGAATAACGAAAGACTCCGTTATTAAGAAGCTGAAAGAAGCGGATGACCTGGTGTGTGACCTGGCTATCTACCAGGAATTACATAATCTCACACCAGGTCAAAAACCAAGCGTTCGAACCCAGACGTCCCCTCCTCCTCAGGAGGAAGAGAAAACAGGGGAAATAAATGACTGCCTAAAGATGCTGGCTGACCGACTGGACGAACAATCGAGGACCTTACGGGAACTCAAGGAGACAATCAACCAGCGGACCGAGGCAGGAATAAATATTAATACAAGTACGCAACAGCTTACGTACTCACAAGTCGTCGCCAAGCCCAAGGAACCACCCATCACCTACCACTCCTTTATTGTCAACGACAAGGCAGGAGTGGAAACAGGTGATGAGGTGTTGGAACAAATCAGGGAAGTGGCGGGAGAGGGCGACGACTGGGTCAGGATTGAGAGAGTGCGAAAAACGAAAGACAGAAGATTGATAATAAGCTGTAAGACAAGAGAAGGAAGAGAGCAATTAAAGAAAAGAATAAACACTATAGAAAAACTAGAAGCAAGAGACGTTGAAAATAAGAACCCCTTGATTATTTTAAAGAACGTAATTAAACAAAACAAAAATGAAGAGATAGTCAGTAAATTAATGCTTCAAAACAACAAGATTTTCAAGGAGCTTAAGGAAGAGGACAAACTAATAGAGTGCAGATTTAGGAAGAAGGCCCGGAACCAGCTGTTGGAGCACCTGGTAATCAGCGTCCCTCCCAAGATGTGGCGTGCCGTGGTCGATGCTGGCTCAGTGCGCATCGACATGCAGCGGATCCAGGCGGAGGACTACTCTCCGCTGGTCCAGTGCTCGATGTGCCTGGGCTACGGCCACGGCAGGCGCCACTGCAGGGAGAAAGCTGAAAGGTGCAGCCATTGCGGCGGGGAGCACCAGAGGGCGGTGTGCCAGAGCTGGATGGCGGGAGCCGTCCCATCGTGCCTGAACTGCCGGGCAGACCGAAGTCGCCTTCAGCTCTGCTTGTCAGGTCAGGCAAAGGTGGGAGACTCTCGCCAGATCTCGCCAGATCCAGGATTGCGTACGTGTGAGCATGGGTTCTTTGGGTTCCCGGGCGTGTCGCGGCACCCTGATTGGTAAATTAATGGACCAAGTGACATTAAGAAGGCAATTATGTTTGGTATGCTGCGACACGTACGAGAAAACCAAAAAACGAGGCTCGGCTCACACGTGAACAATTGTGCACAGGTGGCTCCATGTCAGCGAATAATTATTATTCGCTGGCACGAAAACACGCGAGGTGCTAAACACGCATAACTATAATTGTTACTCTTAAGGTTAATAATGACGGTTCTAGAGGTTAGAAGTAGCAATAGGTATATATGTTTTAAAATTGACACGTAATTGCTTATTAAATAGGGTAGTTATAAAAAATTTGACTCATAATTGTTAGTTATTTTAAGTAGGGTAGTTCTAAAAGTTTAACTGGCAATCGTTTAATTATTTAAGTAGGGTAGTTTTAAAAAATCTGACTTGTAATTGTTTATTTGTAGCAGGGTAATTGTAAATCTTGCACTACCCTCTATATCTTAGCAGAAAGACGGTATTAACATTTTGACAAGTACCTACAGGTATAACAAATCATAGCCCTATGAAACATAGCAAATCATGCTATTAATAAGTAATTATACAAATGTGTATATGATTAACAAGGTTTTGAGCAGTATTAGCAATATATATGACAAGATGCAATAGAGTGAAGAA